>NW_015396981.1:0-1915 GCF_001527695.2 Protobothrops mucrosquamatus
TTCTATTCTAATTCTATTCCCATTATTCTATTCTATTCTATTCTATTCTAATTCTATTCTATTCCCATTATTCTATTCTATTCTATTCTATTCTAATTCTATTCTATTCCCATTATTCTATTCTATTCTATTCTATTCTATTCTATTCTATTCTAATTCTATTCCCATTATTCTATTCTATTCTATTCTAATTCTATTCTATTCTATTCTATTCCCATTATTCTATTCTATTCTATTCTAATTCTATTCCCATTATTCTATTCTATTCTATTCTAATTCTATTCTATTCCCATTATTCTATTCTATTCTATTCTAATTCTGTTCTACTCTACTGTACTCTATTCTATTCTATTCCACTCTACTCCTATTCTATTCTACTCTATTCTATTCTATTCTATTCTATTCTATTCTATATCCATTCCATTCTATATTCTATATCCATTCCATTCTCTATTCTATTCTATTCTATTCTATTCTATTCTATTCTATTCTATTCTATTCTATATCCATTCCATTCTCTATTCTATATCCATTCCATTCTCTATTCTATTCTATTCTATTCTATTCTTATTCTATTCTTATTCTATTCTATATCCATTCCATTCTCTATTCTATTCTATTCTATTCTTATTCTTATTCTATTCTATATCCATTCCATTCTCTATTCTATTCTATTCTATTCTATTCTATTCTATTCTATTCTATTCTATTCTATTTTATATCCATTCCATTCTCTATTCTATTCTATTCTGTTCTGTTCTGTTCTGTTCTGTTCTATTCTTATTCTATTCTATATCCATTCTATTCTATTCTATTCTATTCTATTCTATTCTATTCTATTCTATTCTATTCTATTCTATTCTATTCTATTCTATTCTATTCTATTTTCTATTCCTATCCTGTTCTGTTCTATTCTATCATTATTCTCTTCTCTTCTCTTCCCTTCTTATTCTATTCCCTTCTATTCTATTCTGTAATTCTCTTCTCTTCTCTCTTCTCTTCTCTTCCCTTCCCTTCTTATTCTATTCCATTCAATTCTATTTTCCATTCCAAGCTACGAAAGCCATTTTGAAAGAGTGGTGAAGCTGCTCCAAAATATCTGTTCTCTTGAACACGCACACAACCTGCACACAGACACATACACACACACACACACACACACACACACACACGTATCTTGCCTCCATGCTTCCTCCAGCTTGTTGAGGGGATGGTCGGGGTCTTGTCTGGAGGGTCCCAGGCAGAGAACTTGGTGGTATTGGTTCCAGGCAGCTTGGCGGCACTCCGGACTGCAGTAGGTCACCTGTGATGCGCCAGACAGCAACGCAAAGAGAAGTCACACCACCAACATAGGTAGTCCTTGACATATGACCACAATTGAGGCCAATATTTATATCGCTAAGTGGGACAGCGGTTCAGGGAGCGGTGCCCCATTTTATGACTTTCCTTGCCAAGGTCATTAAACGAATCCTTGCAGTACGAATCCTCAGCAATACGGTTATTCGGTCAATCTGACTTTCCTGTTAACTTGCGGGTGAAAAAGTGAGCAAGGGGGAAATCACGTGACCTTGGGAGACTGCAACCGTTTTAAGTACATGCCAGTTGCCCAGTGTCTGAATTTGGATCCTGTGGCCACGGGGATGCGGCAAACGTCGTAAGTGTGAAAAATGGTCATAAATGTCTAAGGAGATTCTCAGTCCTCCAGATCCTGGTTGTCCCAAAGATGCTTTTTTTTCAGGACTGGACTTTATTTGTTTTTCCTTTGAAGACGTTTCGCTTCTCATCCCAGAAGCTTCTTCAGCTCTTGACTGGATGGTGGGGAAGGAAGGAAGGAAGGAAGGAAGGAAGGAAGGAAGGAAGGAAGGAAGGAAGGAAGGAAGGAAGGAAGGAAGGAAGGAAGGAAGGAAGACAGGCA
>NW_015396981.1:4873-7721 GCF_001527695.2 Protobothrops mucrosquamatus
TCCTCCTCCTCCTCCTCCTCCTCCTCCTCCTCCTCCCTCTTTCCGCAAACATCACTCCCTTCTAGCACTGATGGTGTTACCTAGTTGGGTCATGAAACGTCTGCAAGAAAACCACCCAGCCCAGAGACCACCAGGGACCCCACAGTCCTTCCTCCTCCTCCTCTCCACAAACCCCACTCCCTTCTAGCTCTGGAAATATTTCCTAGTTGGATAATGAAACATCTGCAAGAAAACAATTAGGGTCAGAAAGGACCAAGGACTCCACAGTCCTCCTCCTCCTTCCTGCAAACCCCATTCCTTTCTAGCACTGATGGTGTTACCTAGCTGGGTCCTGAAACGTCTGCAAGAAAACCACCCAGCGCAGAGAGTATCAAGGTCAGAAATGCCAGCCACGCAATTTGTGGGACACTGCAACGCTCAGAAAGGTGGGTCGGTTGCGGAGTGCCCAAACCGTGATCACATGACAGGGAACATGCCACACGGATCGTACGCGCGAGGACAGATTGCAACTCGTCACTTACCTCTGTATTTGTACAGGGCGTTCCAAAGAAACTGAGCCGACACCACAGGCTTTTCCACAAAAATCGTGTCCCCTTTCCGGATGTTTCGGGTGGCAAAAAGTCCTTTGCCCTTTAAAGCGGAGAGAATGAAGGAGAATTCAGGAAATATTCAGGGCTCGGCCTTCACAGGGAGGATAAGCTGACAGTGAGGACAATTAACCAGTGGAACTACCTGCCTCCAGAAGCAGTGAATGCTCCAACACTGGAAGTTTTTAAGAAGAGACTGGACAGCCATTTGTCTGAAATGGTATAGGGTTACCTGCTTGAGAAGGGGGTTGGACTAGAAGACCTCCAAGGTCCCCTCCAACTCTGTTATTATTATTATAATCAGTGGAACTACCTGCCTCCAGAAGCGGTGAATGCTCCAATACTGGAGGTCTTTAAGAAGAGACTGGACAGCCATTTGTCTGAAATGGTATAGAGTTTCCTGCCTGAGCAGGGGGTTGGACTAGATGACCTCCAAGGTCCCTTCCAACTTTATTATTATTATTATTAATCATCGCACAGTCAGCCAGATGTTCAGACTGGATTTGGCATTTTTGTCTACCTATCGACTCCTTACTGAGGACCTGGGATAGGCAGATGTGGATGTTTGATGGTGTTACGGATATCATCACAGGATGAAAGCCGTTCCTAGTAAGGCCGCCTTTTGCAATTGACTAATGGCGAATTTGTCAGTGCCGATGATGGTGTTCAAGTGGTGCTTCAGTTGTTTTGGGATTGCACCCAAGGCGCCTATTACTATTGGTACTACTCTTGCTTGCTTTTGCCACAGTCTTTCTATTTCTACTTGTAGGTCTTTGTATTTTGTTATCTTCTCCAGTTCTTTCTCGTGTATTCTGCTGTCTCCAGGCACAGCCATGTCCACTATCCAGACTTTTTTGCCTTTCTTATCGACATCATCATCATCATCATCATCATCATCATCATCATCATCATCATCATCATCATTATTATTATTATTATTATTATTATTATTATTATTATTATTATTATTATTATTATTATTATTATTATTATTAAATATTAGCTAGTTTGGGGGGGATGTTGTCTGGAGGAAGACCCCCAGCTGACCGTCCCAACCATCTCTTTTAGAAGAAAGACCAACACACCACTCTTTCCCAAAGGAGTTGGGAAGATAGGTGGGCTTCATCTCCCAGAATTCACCAGGCAGGCAGCTTTAAGATGGGTAGATTCCAACTCCCAGAATTCCCCAGCCTGAGGCTTTTAAGACATAGGGACATCAACTCCCAGAATTCCTCCTCCAGAGTGCTTTAAGATGGGTGGGCTTCAACTCCCAGAATTGCCCAGCTAGCATGTTACCAAGTGGGGTCCCATCCTCCCAGATGTGGATGCTTTCAGATCTGTGGACTTCAACTCCCAGAATTTTCTAGAAAATTGAAAACTAATCAAGGAGAGAAGCAACCTAGAACTAAGAAGAAATTTCCTGACAGGGAGGACAATTAGCCGGTGGAACAGCTTGCCACCATAAGATGTAGGTACTCCATCAGTGGAGGCTTTTAAGAAGAGACTGGACAGCCATTTGTCTGGGATGATACCATATAGGCTTTCCTGCTTGAGCAGATCGACTATTCAGTGGCACACAAGTTCCCTCCAGAAGTTGTGGGTCGTTCCAAGAGTGCAAGTTCTTAAGGAGAAACTGGACTTGTCTGAAATGGTAGAGGGTCTCCAGCCTGAGCAGGGGGTCAGACTAGAAGACCTACCCCCCGACCTACGTACAACTGTGGACCTGCGCCTTTTTCGCCGAGCCCTGAAAACCCATCTATTTCGTGCGGCCGGCCTGGCGTAGTCTTAATTAGGTTTTAGTATAGGTTTTTATATGGGGTATTTTAGAGCAGGCCTTTATTTATTTAATTTGATTTTAGAATAGATATTTATTGTGATTTTTATTATCGCCTGTTCACTGCCCTGAGTCCCGTAAGGGAGATAGGGCGGTGTACAAATCTAAATAAACATAAACATAAACCTCCAAGGTTCCCTTCCAGCCCTTTTCGGATTGATCTGTCCTTGTTAATAATAATAATAATAATAATAATAATAATAATAATAATAATAATAATAATAATAATAGTAGTAGTAGTAGTAGTAGTAGTAGTAGTAGTTAAAGTTGGAAGGGACCTTGGAGGTCATCTAGTCCTCTTGTTTGCAAGCTGGTCCTCGACAGAAATAAGGGACTGATCGATCGATCGATCCGGATTGACTGATAGAAGCCAGACGCAGCTCAGGAAAGTCCTTTGTGAGACGAACGGTGGGAGGAAAAAAAAAAA
>NW_015396982.1:0-1982 GCF_001527695.2 Protobothrops mucrosquamatus
ACCATCCACGGTTTTTCCCGTTGGCGATTCCAGATTCCCCTGTTCCCGAGACCCAGGACTTCCTCTCGGAGCTGCAGGCGGTGCAGCAACTGGTGCGACGGCAGCTGATCCGGGCGAAGGAGGACTATAAGCGGGTCGCCGACCGCTCCCGACGGGCAACGCCACCGCTGGAAGTCGGAGATCGGGTGTGGCTGTCCACAAAACACCTCCCCTCGGACCGGCCGGTGAGAAAATTGGACCACCGCTTTATCGGTCCCTTCCCAGTCGAGGCGGTCATCAACCCGGTGACCTACAGGTTGACTCTACCCCGCTCCATGCGACTCCATCCCGTGTTTCATTGGTCCCTCCTGGTCCCTGAGGCCCCTGCGAGCCATCTCCGACGCCCGACAATGCCTGCCCCTCCGGTCGCAGCCGACGAGGACGACGCCTCGACGTACGAGGTGGACAGTATTCGGGACTCCCGTTGGCTGAAGGGGCGCTTCCAATACCTCATCACCTGGAAGGGGTACGGGCCCGAAGATTTCAGCTGGGTGGACGTGTCTTCCATTCAGGCCCCTGACCTGGTACGGGCCTTTCACGACCAGTTTCCGTCCCGACCGCATCCCGACCGTCAGACCCGGGGAAAGGGCCCTGCGGTGGGGGATAGTGTTGTGGCTCCGTCCTGTGGGTCCCTCTCATCAGAGGAGGAAGGCTCTGAACATGAAGGAGAGGAGATGGCCAGGCCTCCCTCTCCAGGACCTTCCCCTCTGGTGCGGCCTTCGGTGCCTTCCGCCGAAGAGGAGATTGGCCAGGAGCCAGGTGCTTCTGGGATTGGCCAGGAGCGCAGTGGTTCTGGGATTGGCCAGGAGCCCGGTGCTTCTGGGATTGGCCAGGAGCCAGGTGCTTCTGGGATCGGCCAGGAGCCAGGTGTATCAGACTCCGAAGAGGATATGTCTTGGCTGGATCCACGCCAGCGTCGGAGGGACAAGCGTGCGCAGCAGCTGAAACGCCATGCCAGAGATTTCAGCTGAGTCACTGGACCACACCCCACTGGCTATATAAGCAAGGGGTGTGTCGTGTGAAACTCTTGTGACAGACAATTTTGCTGAATCTCCAGTTGCAAGCACTCTGGCAATTTAACCTGGACTGATCGTATGTTTTGTTTTGTATTATCAGTAAAGTCTTTGGCAGGCAGCCACGAAGTTGCTGCCAAGTGTTCCTTTGTATTTGACTGTGCTGAACAGTTTTTCAGCCCTCGGCTGACTGGTTGGGGGGTGTGAGTCGGACAGGGGACAGAACATCCCTTTCTGGATCGTGACGCTCTACGCATGGTCACTCAAGCCCTCGTTTCCCGCCTGGACTATTGCAACGCTCTCTACATGGGGCTCCCCTTGAGGGGCACCTGGAGGCTCCAGCTAGTTCAGAATGCGGCCGCGCGGGGGATCCTGGGGGCCTCTAGATACTCCCATGTAACACCTCTCCTGCGCGAGCTGCACTGGCTGCCTGTGGCCTTCCAGGTGCGCTTCAAGGTGTTAGTAATAACCTTTAAAGCGCTCCGTGGTAATGGACCTAGGTATTTGCAAGACCGCCTCCTACCAAACACCTCCCTTCGACCAGTCCGCTCCCACAGAGAGGGCCTCCTTAGGGTGCCGTCGGCCAGACAATGCCGGCTGGCGACCCCCAGGGGGAGAGCCTTCTCTGTGGCAGCTCCTACCCTCTGGAATGACCTACCCCCCGACCTACGTACAGTTGCGGACCTGCGCCTTTTTCGCCGAGCCCTGAAGGCCCATCTATTCCGTGCAGCCGGCCTGGCGTAGTTTGATTATGTTTTAGTGGGGGTTTTGTATGGGGTATTTTTAGAGCAGGCCTGTTATTTAATTTGATTTTAGAACAGAAATTTGTGTATATTTATCGTGGTTTTTATTATCGCCTGTTCACCGCCCTGAGTCCCGTAAGGGAGATAGGGCGGTATATAAATTCAATTAATAATAATAATAATAATA
>NW_015396982.1:5144-7719 GCF_001527695.2 Protobothrops mucrosquamatus
TGACTTATTCGACACCCTCTCTGTGTTTATCCTAGTGGTGGGATTCAGCCAGTTTGTACCACTTTGGCAGAACTGGTAGCTAATTTTTTGTTGCCCAGGCCCAGAATGGACTTCTGGAAGCGGCATCCACACAGAGAACTGGTTGTTCACATATTTGAATCCCACCACTGGTTTAGCCCTAACTATACTTGAAGTCTTCGAGAAGTGTTTTATCATTGCCATAAACCCCAAGGGAATGCATTTAATAATTTGGCAATTTAATATTCTATTTACAAAATAGTTTTATAATTAGATGGGATAGTTTTAAGTATTTTTGTTAAAAAAATTAATATTCTAGTAGTTGTGTTTACAGTGTATTTAGTTTGTTCCATTTTATTTCTTCTAGTTTGTTTAGTGACTTTAAATACTATTTTGCCCAAACAGTGTAATCCTGTAGCATCAATAACAGTAGACACTTCTAGGCAGTGATCACAATGAAGGAGTCAGTCCGTTTATTTTGTAATTGGGCCTAATCCAAAATATTTTGCTCACAGGTTCAATTAATGTTATGATAACTTTGAACAGACAATTCAGTGGGAACGCCTTTTTCTGACAGGGGAAGCAGACTATAAGTAGACAGAGCTTCATTTCTTCGTATGATTTCTTGGTGGAGATACAAATAAGACCAGGCTTTGCAGGTTAGCATTGACATTTTGATATGGAATTATCTTTACAACTTTTCAGATATTGTATATGAGCTTCTGGGGGCAGAATGGGATTACGTTGGAAGGGAAGAGTTAATTGCCTAAAGGCAGTATAGAAATACTTTAGCTTATTTGTTTCCTATTTGCAGATCTTTAATGGGAGAAAGAGAAATTACAGAATAAGCTGTTCAAGCAGTAGATTAGATATGATGAAGGACAATGGAGGAAGGAAAAGGAAGAAAAAATAAATAAAGAGAGGCTGAAGTGGCCTTAGCTGTAGGCAGAGCAACTTTTGCTGCAGAATGATTAGGCATGAAGGTGGGGATTAAAACGGTCTTCTTTGTTTTGAACTGCAGCAGCAACAGGATTTTCTCCCAGCTGGAGTAAAAGTGAAAAGAAATACTGTGCAGTGCAGTATTTTTGTAGAGAGAAAAGAAACTTCATTAAGGTGAGTTTCTATTACACAGAAGAAAATTGTCCGTGGAATAAGGTAACTTGAAAATATTTTAGGATAGAGTGAAAGCAGTCCATCTAGCAATGCCTTTTCAAATTCAGTGTTTGTTCCTTTTCTCTTTTAATACTTTAACTGAAATTTTTAATCTCCATAGTAAAAAACTAATACAAACTAAACTGGAAAGAATAAGTTCAGAAGCTGTAGATAAAAGAAAAACAATCAAAAAAGAACACTGAGCGTAAGCTAATATAACCTTTCACCCTCTTTTAAAGTTACAAATAAAAATACTTTTATCCCCATAGTCTAACTTTTATTTAGGTCCAGAAATTGATCTATTTTCAATCCAGTTTTAGCAAAAACTCCATTAGGAATGGATAGAAATATTAAATTTATTCCTGATCCAATTCTACAACTTTATATTCCTTCTTTGCTTTTCTTAATCTTAGAAACATAGAATAATATTGACCTTTAAATCATTCCAACGGCATCTCAGTATTTGACTTTTCATGAATGTTTGGCATTTAAGAGGGGTCTTTAAAATTTATCCATTGAAACCTCTATGCTTTCTGAAATTTTAGTTAATTAACATTTCATTCAATTAAAAAAAAACCAACCTATTTAAAATAAGAAAAGGTTATAGCCTGCTTTTAATTCTATTCTGCCTTTGGTTCCCTCTAGTGTCCATTTTTAATATTCATCTAGCCTCCGTTCCTAACATAGATTGTGACTCAAGACAGCTCAAAAAGAGCAACAAAAAAACAGACACTCCCAAACAATCAATATAATTAAAAAACAAAAGCCTTAAAATGCGATTAAAATAATTTAAACTCTAATAAAAACAGCAACAAACACAAGAGAGCACATTCTGAGCTTACAAACAGGATAGCCATTGAACCCTTCCATGGGATTCCCCAGAGCTGATGTCAAGACCATATTTTAAGGGCTTTCCTGTTAAGCCGTGAGGTAGTCTAGATCAAAGGTCCCCAACCTTTGCGGCTTGGGTGGCCCGGCTTTGGGGGGGGGGGAGAAGGGAACTGGGCTGCACGAGTAGTGGGCCAGCGCACATGTGCGCATATGCACAGCTCCACTCATGCAACAGAGAAGAGAAGCCTTTGGTTTCACACTCCTTCAAGCTTCTCTGCGCCAAAAGCTTTTGCAAACGGATGTAAGACCTGAAGCAGTGCGAGATCGCTCCCCTGAAGCCTTTTGTCTGTTTGCAGATCTTCGCAGACAGGAGGGAGGCTACAGATACGACAACTGACAGGTAAAAGATGTCTCAGTCCACAAAAGGGGGACTGAATGGGGAACATTTCAAAAGGGATCCTTCCTGTAAGAAGAAAGGAAAGCTTTCCTGCTAAGCCATGAGGTAGTCTAGACAAGACGAACAACCAGAAGCACTAGCTCTATCTTTATTGTAAGGTTACATTAACAGAATCTC
>NW_015396983.1:0-2418 GCF_001527695.2 Protobothrops mucrosquamatus
TAAGCAGCGTACTGAAAAAGAGAAGATATAAGGCAAATGAACAGTGAACAATGGACAGAAAATGCACACTAGAATCTAGCTGAAAATATTTATTCTATATATACAGCATCTATAGATAGCTCTTCATATTTCAAGATCTTGAACAAGCAACAATATCTTATAACTGAGACCTTTTAGCTTGCAACCTTCTAGTATTTTTAAATTTATTTAAACAATTTATAATTTTATATTACATATAAAATAACAATTCTTTGAAAGAAGGCATGTTATATCTGTACTTGTGTTCAAGCAAATACATGCAAAATTCCCAGGTTTTTTTTGATAGAACAACTTTGATTTTTGACCTTCACGTATTGTGAAGATCAAAAAGAAGCCGGTCTGATCCACACTCACACAATTTTAAAGCCAATGGTACATGGGAATGACAAGACATGGATGGACAATGAGACCACACATCACATTAAATCAAATATTATTTCTTTGAGTTAGTGTAATAGGCGAACTCAGACACTGTGGCTTAATTAATAAACCGTGTTTGAATTGAGGCAGAGATGTAGCAAGTAAAGGATAAAGAAAAATAACCAGCTATGGATATTATATGCTCAAAATAAAAATATATAATTTCCATTTTTGCAAAACAAATGTAAAATAAAACACACACACACATATAAAGACAATAACATCAATTTCATTGCAGCGTACCTTTCTGGGAGTTGAGTTGCAATCACTACATTAAACCGACAAAAAAAAGAAGGATCGTTGTCTAGAAGTTTATCTGGGTTCTTGAAAAAACATAGAAAACACTCATCTGTATTGCAGCATAAAGCAATAAATATAGAAAGATCCAGAATTAAAACTTCATTTCCTATCTCAGTGCAGTTCTTCATGAACTGCAAGCCTATTTTTAATTGGCACAATAATCTAAACTCAAATGTTTTCAGTTCTGTTCTGTCCATCAACCCGGACACTTGACATACCTCACCGACATTGATCAGATAAAAGTGTCCTTGATCGAGACTATTCTAGCTTGGCTATTATTAAATACATTAGAATCAATATGATGGATTTGTATCAATATAGTAACCACTGTAGGAATGAATTAATGTTGCTTAGGATATGAAATCATATGCATCTGTAAAAGAATTTGTTGCTTGAAGCAAGAAAAAAGATACTATTTTGCTTTGAGCCTACACAAGAGCAAGATCTGATGTTATATTATGGTAGTAATAGCTGACATACTTTTGTGACATGTTAGCACATATGTAATTATTGTAAAAATGTTTAATGCAAACCTCTTCCACAAAATTTCCACAGACATCATTATTCAACTCTTGCAGCAGTTCTGTAGCACACTGTGCTCGATTCTGTTTAAAAATAATAAGCAGATGAGTTATTTTTCTGTGACTGCCATAAACAGATTTATAATTTTATCCTGAAAGATGAGAATATAAATATATTTTTTAAAAAACACACCTCTGCCTTTCAACAAATGGGGCACAAAATTGTATTGCATGTTACAAATTCCAAACTAAGGATTTTTGGAGAGATGTAATTTTAGACAGATTATGACATTCAGAGAGATATGAATAAAGATGCTTTAATAAATATTAATGGGAAAATGTTAGGGAAAGTCCTGAGGCATTCCTTTTAAAAACACAGACATGTGTAATTTAGGGCATACCAGAAAATGTCCAGCAATGGATAAGGAGGGCATACAAACTCACACAACAGGGAACAAAAAATTGTTTTAAGTTTTGTTCAGAAGAACACTCTTGTTTGCAAGTGCACATGACTAGATCTTCTAAGTGAACTAATCAGAACTAATCATTTGTAAAGAATTACATGCGCTTCTACCTAAGAAATCTATTTATTTGTATTAAAGGTGGGGCACACAAGTATATAGGTTTAGGCTGCAACATATATTTACTTATAAATAAGTTCCCACAAGGGGTTCACCTTTTTATAGATATGTATACAATCGTCCTATTAATCACACAAGATCTGTGTATGTGTATGTTTATTATGAAAGGAAAAAGAAAAAAATCATTTAATTGAATGGATCCTATGCATTACATAATCGCTCACATAAATAAACAAAATTAGTATTTCCTTACTTGACCAATACTGCTTCTTTGCAGGAAGAAGCTAAAAAAGAAGAAATTATTCCTTTAGAACTTTATTATAATCACAATTTTTGAAAATAAAACAATTTCATTTCATTTTCATTTTCATTTTATTAAATTTATACCCCGCCCTTCTCCCGGAGGACTCAGGGCGGCTTACAGCCAGTTTAAAAACAATAGTACAATACCATACAAAATTTAAAAATGATTAAAAATAAATATTTGAATTGGCCGCTTCTACTAAAATTTTGTTAAAACCAATTAAAATACCCCTAGGCCAGTCCTGCCCGCTGAA
>NW_015396983.1:5546-7717 GCF_001527695.2 Protobothrops mucrosquamatus
GAAGAAGAAGAGGAGGAAGAAGAAGAAGAAGAAGAGGAGGAGGAGGAGGAGGAGGAGGAGAAGGCGAAGTGATTTGCGCGAGAGAAGCGGGGCCAAAAGCAGCCGCGGAGGCTGCAAAGCCCGGGCGCCCCAACCGACAGTCTGACCCTCTGCCCTCCTCCTCCTCCTCCGCCCCACGACCCGCGGCTAAGAGAGTCCTCCTCCCCCACGGCTGGCAGCCGGACCCCGCCGGCTCCTGCTCGCCTGAGCTGCCGGTCGTAGCGCTGCTCCTTCAGGCTGAGCCGGCCCGCCGCTCGCCCGGACGCCATGACGCCGCTGGGCCTCCTGCGCTTCCCCGCGCCGCCGGAGAGGGCGACCGAGAGCGCGGCTTCTGCGCCTGCGCGGAATCCCGCTCGTTGCCTGGGCTTCCCCGTGGGATGCTGAGGGACCCCGAGGGATGCGCTTTGAAATGCCAAAGGCGGGTCAAGCCAGAACCGCCGGTCAGAAGAAATAATTGTAATTCACACACACACCCCGATGCTCATGAGGGCAGCCCTGTAGGACAGTGTTTCTCAACCTTGACAATTTTAAGGCATGTGGACTTCAATTCCCAGAATTCCACAGCCAGCAATGCTGGCTGTGGAATTCTGGGAGTTGAAGTCCACATGCCTTAAAATTGTCAAGGTTGAGAAACACTGCTGTAGGAGGAAGGTCGTAGTGCGGATGCAGGCTTGCCTGAGAGGGTGTCTGCTCCTCCTGGCGCGGTCACCTCTTTGATCATTTGTGTCCCATTAAAAACAGTATTAAGAGCTCAGTGCTCTTAATGTCAATGCCAAAGCAGGCTCAGATTGTGCATTCTCTGGACTACAACATAAATTGCTTCACAAACCAGACCGCTGTTCCCACACATATATTTCAAAATGGGCTGTTGAAATGGTGTTTCTCATTATCGAATCCAGCGATAAATTGTTTTATGACACCTTACTCTTCACTAAGCGATAATAACATAGGAGGAACTAAATTCACATTATTGCTCTTGTTCAAGGACAGTGTTATGCCTGTGCTGTGGAGACTCATTTGTCCTTGAATGGAGTAGTGATGAGATTCCGTTCATAAAATGTGTGTGCCTGTGAAAACGCACACTCACAACACATACAAACACACATACAAACAAACCTTTGCAGGCTTCAGATAACCAGCACCTTTGTTTTTAGGAGATGTTTTAAGTCAGAAAAGTTTACAGATGTCCTGAAAAATGTAACATCCATTCAGAAGGTTCAAAAAAACAACGTATAATCTACATTTGCATTTTGCATTTAATCCATACTTTGATTAAGATGCAATTGGCTTGATGTACATGTAATGCTGACCTATCAAGTCTATTTATTGTGCAAGGGAAACTGGCCTGTTAACTGGAGTCTTGATACTTAAATCAGCTGCTTTTATTATACCATAATTCCAGGTGAAATTATAAATGGACCATGGTTCAGAAAGTTTCAGTCTATAAGACATTGATTTATTTACTTTATGGCAGTCTGTAGTATCATGAAGTCTATAATTAATGTGTTAAATTTTTCAAATGGTACAAAACATTGGCTTAGGTCTAACAAATTCAAAAAATTGTTTCTCATGCTAATTCATATGTACTATCCCCCAACCCTTCATTCCATAAGCACAAATCAATCAGAAATCCGCATTCTGATCCCAGAGTGTTTTGAACAATATATTTTGAATCCCAACTCTGTTTCAAACAATGAAAAAAATCCTTGCTTTTGCTCTCAAACTGGCTTTAAATTCAGCAGAACTATTAATCACCTTAGGATAATCAGCCATCCGTAAGACTTCTTCAGAGCTGAAATGTCCACACGCCAAAGTCTCTCGTGTCTCATGCTGTCCTTGTTGATGGGCATCTTAACCTGAAGAATTACAATCAGTAATCTGCACATGAAGGAAAAATGCAGTAGTTTTATCTTTTCCTGGGACAGGCACACACATAAATTCTAGTTGTGCAAAGTGGATTTGAGAGAGGAATTCGTTGCTGTCTCTTTAAGAGCCCAACACTGTCCTGCAAGTGAGCGCTTATAAAGGCAGGTAAGCTGATGCGCTTGGATTAAATGATCTGGCAGCCAGGCAGAAGGAAGCAGCCCACAGAATGACAGGCCATAACTGCTGGGGATACGGTCAGAAAGATG
>NW_015396984.1:0-3066 GCF_001527695.2 Protobothrops mucrosquamatus
GGGCCGGTGGAGGAGGAGGAGGAGCAGGGGGAGCCACCGTGGCCCTGCCGCTGCTCAAGGGCCACTTCGCGCCGGGCGGCGAGGGCCACTTCTGCCCCCGGATGAGCCACGGGCAGCAGCAGCCGGCCCCGCAGCAGCAGCAGCAGCCCGGCTCGGTGGCGGCAGCGGCGGCGGCCCAAGCGCTGGGCCACCCACCTGTCTGCGCAGCGGCCGCCTACGGCATGGGCGACCCCCGGCGTTTCCACTGCCTCGGCTTGGGTAGGTCCTGCCCCGGGCTGTGGGAAGGAGGGAAGGAGGGAAGGGTGGAGGACCTGCGCTGGGGACCCGGCAGCCGGGCGCTGATGCCCCCTCTCCCGCTCTCCACTGGCCCCTTGAATCTCCCCGGGATTCCCTCGTCCTCTTGGGTTCCTTGGGGATCCCCGAGAGATCTGGGGTCTTTAGGTCGGATTTCAAGGGCAGGTTTCAGCCGGCGCTAGGAAGGCGCTCCCCTTCCCCGCGCGGTCAGGTGAGAAGCTGCTCCTCCGGGCAGAGCAGAGAGCCCGACGCAGGGACCGGGAATTCTCGGTTATCCCAAGAACCCTTCCAGGAGGAACGCCACCGATCCGGCAGCAGGGCCTTCTGGACTGAGGGAAAGGCGAACCGTCAGACCCATCCAGATGTTTGCGGGTTTTAAACCCCATGCGTCCCAGCCACCCCCCAGGACGTACAGACTTCCAGCCTTCTCCTGGAAGGATGCCCTGCCAGAAGATTTAAAAGAAAAAAGAAAAAAAAAAAAAGAAACACGCCTGATGTTTCCCATCGAATAACTCCAACCTGGAACTTAAGGGATGGGAGGCGGTGGGTCTTAAGGTGGAGAGATCTCTGTTCTTGGACCGAGGAAAGGAATCCGCGTGATCTCCATTTGGCGAAAGAGAAAGAAAGAAAGAAAGAAAGAAAGAGAGAGAGAGAGAGAGAGAGAGAGAGAGAGAGAGAGAGAGAGAGAGAAAGAAAGAAAGAAAGAAAGAAAGAAAGAAAGAAAGAAAGAAAGAAAGAAAGAAGGAAGGAAAAGAAAGAAAAGAAAGAAAAGAAAGAAAAAAGAGAGAGAAACAGAGAAAGGAAAGAAGGAAGGAAAGAAAGAAAGAAAGAGAGAGAGAGAAAGAGAAAGAGAAGAGAAAGAGGAAGGAAAGAAAGAAAGAAAGAAGGAAAGAAAGAAGGAAAGAAAGAAAAGAAAGAAAAAAGAGAGAGAGAAAGAGAGAAAGGAAGGAAGGAAAGAAAGAAAGGAAAGAAAGAAAGAAAGAAAGAAAGAAAGAAAGAAAGAAAGAAAGAAAGAAAGAAAGAAAGAAAGAGAAGGGATGGGTGACCCCCTCCCCCTCTGGTGCACCATAGCAAAACTCGCACTCTCCATAGCGGAGATGTGGGAGAAAGTCTTTATTCAGCCCGGGGCAAGTAACAACTAACTTCCAGGGGGTCGTAGGCGAACTGACCGCAGGGGCTTTAGACCGGCCAAGGAGATTGTGTGAAGCCTCCATGTTCAAAGGCATTTTCACTGTAATTGGCAGGAATTGAGAAGCAACAGCGGAAGACTTGAGAGAGAGAGAGAGAGAGAGAGAGAGAGAGAGAGAGAGAGAGAATGTCCGTGTGTGTGTGTGTGTGTGTGTGTGTGTGTGTGTGTGTGTGTGTATTGTAGGGACGGGGAGAGGGGGATACCTCCCTGTCCTGCTGCCGGGCTTCGGGTCCAGTTGCTCAGGTGGGCGGAGGTTGAAGCGCAACGAGGGATTTGTGGTCCAGGATGGGTTAAGCTCTTGTTGGGCTTTTTAACCGGGCTTTTTCTTTCTTTCTTTCTTTCTTTCCTTCCTTCCTTCCTTCCTTCCTTCTTTCTCTTTCTTTCTTCTTCTTCTTCTTCTTCTTCTTCTTCTTCTTCTTCTTCTTCTTCTTCTTCTTCTTCTTCTTCTTCTTCTTCTTCTTCTTCTTCTTCTTCTTCTTCTTCTTCTTCTTCTTCCTTCCTTCCTTCCTTCCTTCCTCCTCCTTCTTCCTCCTCCTCCTTCTCCTTCTCCTCCTCCTCCTTCTTCTTCTCCTTCTTTTTCTCCTCCTCCTCCTCCTCCTCCTCCTCCTCCTCCTTCCTTCTTTTTTCTTCTTTCTTCTTTCTTCCTTTCTTCTTCCTTCTTCCTTCTTTTCCCCTCGGCTCCCCTCGCAGGAGGCTCGGACGGCGCCGGCCCGCTGCAGAACGGCAAGCGGATGCGCACGGCCTTCACCAGCACGCAGCTGCTGGAGCTGGAGCGGGAGTTTTCGGCCAACATGTACCTGTCGCGGCTGCGGCGGATCGAGATCGCCACGTACCTCAGCCTGTCGGAGAAGCAGGTGAAGATCTGGTTCCAGAACCGGCGGGTGAAGCACAAGAAGGAAGGCAAGGGCGCCCAGCGGAACACGCACGGCGGCTGCAGCTGCGCCGGCAACCCGGGCCGCTTCGCCAGGTCCGAGGACGAAGAGTCGCTCTCTCCGGCCTCGGCCAACGAAGACAAGGAGGTCTCCCCGTTGTGAGGGACGCCCCGCCGGACTCAAGCGCCTTGGCAAGAGCCCCGCCGGACTCTGCCGGACTTGGGACGATTTCCCCCCTCGCTTGTTTTGAGCGAGCCCCGAGTTGCCGAGCTCAGGGGGGGTTGCCGCCTCCAAACGGCAGCCGATCTGGTTGCTCCCCAAACGGGGGAGATCCCAGATCCCGAGCCCCCCCTCCCCCCATCCTGCCAGGTCCACGGCGGAGGAAAGCGCTCGAGGCCTCATTCGCCCACCCACCCCAAATTAGGGGACAAGACTTAGTTCAGGGGTAGGCAACTTTGGCTCTTTTATGACTCGTGGACTTCAACTCCCAGAATTCCTGAGCCCGCCATGCTGAGGAGAAAGGGAGAGGTTTCCATGCTGAGCCAGGCTGGCTCAGGAATTCTGGGAGTTGAAGTCCACGAGTCATAAAAGAGCCAAGGTTGCCTACCCCTGGTCTAGGCCTAGGTCGCTTTATGACTCGTGGACTTCAACTCCCAGAATTCCTGAGCCAGCCATGCTGAGGGGAAAGGGAGAGGTTTTCAAGCTGAGCCA
>NW_015396984.1:4733-7715 GCF_001527695.2 Protobothrops mucrosquamatus
CCTTTAATCTTCCTGTGGTGCTTTTATTCGCCATCATTCCTCTAAAATCAGATAGAGCAGAATTAACTCTCTAGAATCACTGAGGAGAGCAACAGATCCTTTCTTTAAAAACTTAATTCAGGTTGTAACGTTCTACTTCAACATTGTTGGACTTGAGCCTTCCATATCTCCAACCAGCATCAACAAGGCCCCTTTTTGGACAGTGGTTAGCACCATGTCAAGCAACTCCCATATGGACAGTGTGAGAAAGGATAGCAGTCCAACCTCTGGATCTACAGCTTCAACATAGGTTACCAGCAAGTTATGAGGAGATAGCTGTCCCTCTGTGTCTCTCCCCAGTAGAAAGCCAATTTAAATGCCCCTGGGCCCACATCCAAAAGTTGTTTTTGTCTCATGGTCCACAAATGGTGAACTTCTTTTCTGGCTGCCAAAATTCTTTTCTAAATAATAATCATGTTCCCACTCTGGCAGACAACTAATTACCTATTATAACTTAATTACACTAAGCTGGGGCATGCTTCATATATAAGAAAAGCTTTCACAAAATTTAATTCGGCCCATCACCCAGGGCTATTCCTTATACAGGCATTTCTCTTCAAAGGAGAACATTTTTTCCATTGTTTCAATTACTTTTCTCTAATAATTTGTAATATTATTATTTACAAAATGTAACGGGAGTCAGTGGTGTTTACTTGCAAATAGGTTTCAATTTGTATCTACTTTTTAAGCTATGGTTTGCTGAACCATAACAAAACTATTCAGATTATAATTGACACCAATTAGTTTCAGTGCCTTTGGAGATTGTTCAAAACATTTATTCTTTTTTTTTTTTGATAGCAATAAGAGATACAGGGAATGTAGCTTGAATGAGCTATTGAAAGAGTTGTCCAGTTTATATTCCTCATGGCACATAAACACATTTTCAGATAGAATACAGTTATGAAACTGCATGCTAGGTTTAATTACTAATTGCAGGCTGCTTGGTCAAAAGATAGGAATCTGGATTTGCAAGTACTAGTTACTGTCAGTTGTGGCCCGCATTCCTAAACTTGCTTAAAAGGAAGATTCCCTCTAAGAAAGCAGATATCAACGGTTCTGGTAATGCAGCTGTGCTAAAAGGCCAATCTCATTATCATGGCAGAGTCTTAAGTAGGCAACTTTGATGTTTTCACTCCACAAAAGAAACAAGCTTCCTCCAGTTGTGCCAACTGGTTTTGAATCAGTTTGAATGGAGACCGTTTGATACTAATAGAAATGGCTTGATTAACTGGGTGTTTTGAATCATATGGAGCTCTCTCTACAAATCCCTGCTGGTGGTCCAAATGAATTGGTGAAAATCTTTAGATGGCTCCAAAATATCAATACAGTATTTGTAACTAGGACCTCCATAATCACTGAATTTAAGAATGCAATCATGTAAATGCTGACTGAAATTTGGATTTTCATGAGCTTGTGAGATCGAGAACCACTTGTTGATGAATGAGGGAATTACAATATTAAAACAAATTGTTCTCGTTTCTACAAAGCCATTGAAAGTTATCTCATGTTCAAAATCAAGTATCCTCTAAGGCAGTGATGGCGAACTTTTTAGAGACCGAGTGCCCAAACTGCAACCCAAAACCTACTTATGCATCGTCGGGTGCCAGGTGGATGTGGCTCATTGGGTGGGCATGGCTGCGGTGGTAACGGCAGACTGGGTGGGACTAAAAAGTTCAATCAATCAATTCCAACTTTGCAAGAACTTTTTTTTCCCCGCAAGAAGTTGAAATTGACTGATTGAACCTTTTTTTTTTTTTTTTTGCACATGGCAGTGGAGGCCTAAAGCGAAAAGGTTTTATAAAACCCAGCTGAAGGCCTAGGACTGGGGCGACGGCACATGTGCCCACAGAGAGGGCTCTGAATGCTGCCTCTGGCACCCGTGCCATAGGTTCGCCACCCCTGCTCTAAGGAGATTCAACTCCTGGTGATTCCATGTAGCATTGTTGGTGGCCATATGAAAGTGTGTTACCCTTGCTTTTTTCTGGGATACACGCACACACGATATCCAGTTTAGCTTAGAGACTGCAATTTTCCCTAGGCCAGCTCCCATCCACATTCTAACCAGAGCTGATCCTGCTTAGTTTCCAAGGGCAGTCAGTTGTCATCTCCTGTACTAGCTGAGTTAATAAAAAATCTTTCATTGGTGCAAAATCTACCTATTCAGAGAGAAACCCCTACCCAGGACACGCATTTTTCACCTTGTGGAAAAGAAGTCACTCCAGATTAATGAAGAGGTGACAAATTCAATCTGCTGGAGAGCCAAAGTGGGCACTGGCCCAGGCTCTGCTTTTTAATGTCTGCTTTCTTCCTGACTAGCAGACAAAGATAGATAGAAGGGCCCTGAAAGGCTGGAAGCGTAGTTCAAACAGGACAATAAAGGAGGCCTATCACTTTAAGAGAAGAAGCAGAGGAGCACTTTGATGACTTTGCATTAAGCATCCTGGCTCTGAGTAAGTGACTCCTCTCAGGGCTCCCTTGAGGCCTTGAGCTGAAAAGCAATTCAAGGGGATGACACTTCAAGCAAAGCTGCCTTAACCAAGACACTCCAAGAGGAAAATCCGCTTAGGGAAAGAATGAACTTGGATGGGGGGGACTTGACCTGCAGGTTTCATTTGGGTTATGCTTCCCAAAGTCAAACTAAGCGAGAGAGATTCTGAGCTGTACAATAAAGCGGGATTTATTCGCGTCAATCACCTGTATAGGATGGCTTTCCAGAAGTCAGAAACCGAATGCCGCCTTTAAATGGAGATAGTGCTGTGTCTCTTTGGCGTACAAACACCCTGGCTTAACTAGTTTGGCGCGGGATCAAACGTGCTCTCCTGAAACGGCAAAATTGTCTCTGAAAAGTGGTTTTGGAAGTTTGGCCTTAAGAAAGGAGAGCTGCAACATGGATTTTTCTCGCTTTTCCTTTCTTGTTCATGAGGGCCTTTTAACTTTAAACTT
>NW_015396985.1:0-7715 GCF_001527695.2 Protobothrops mucrosquamatus
ACCACTCCCATACCTGCTATACTCGAATAAAAGTAGGTGCGTAAGAACTCAAGGGGTCTTTTCGCTCCTGCTTCTACACACCTCACCAAAGAAAGATGTTGTCCGTGTCTTCTTAAGCCGCATGCGAGGCCCGATAGTCAGCCTGACTATCGTACATCACCGGTTCCACAAATCACCCTGGAAAGGGCTAATCGTATCAGGCGGCCTCGCGTTTCTTTTTGGATTTGCGCCGCCCGGCTCAGCCTCTCGGCACTGTGAGAAGAGCACCCCGCTCCCTGCCGGAACCCCTCCCCCAGAGCCCATCAAGCCGGATATGTGAAGTAGGCGAGAGCCATTTGCTGGCCACTTCCAGGTGATGGTGCATTTCTTCATTCCTCACAAAGGGTGAAACCTCCCCAGCATGCGCCCAGGGGGTGGGCCCGACGCGGCAGGGTCTGGTTCCTCGCTGTTTCCAGACGGCCTTGTGGAGCTAAGACTGAATGCGTTTCAGCATTGATGGCCACCACAAAATTGTACATTAGCTCCTGGCCAGCTTGGGCCAGGGCCAAGGCAGCGGGGACCGTTCCCTCACTGTTTACAAGATGGCCTCATGGGCCACTTTACGGGTTGCATCCGGCCCCCGGGCCTTGTGTTTGACATGTCTGGTCTGAAATGGTATTGGGGGTTGGACTACTAGATGACCTCCAAGGTCCCTATTATTATTATTATTGTTGTTGTTGTTTAGAATAGAATAGAATAGAATAGAATAGAATAGAATAGAATAGAATAGAATAGAATAGAATAGAATAGAACCAAAGAGAGAAGCAACCCAGAACTAAGGAGAAAATTCCTGACAGTTAGAACAATTAACCAGTGGAACAACTTGCCTCCAGAAGTTGTGAATGCTCCAACACTGCAAGTTTTTAAGAAGAGACTGGACAGTCACTTGTCTGAAATGGTATAGGGTTTCCTGCCTGAGCAGGGGGTTGGACTAGATGACCTCCAAGGTCCCTTTTAACATTATTATTATTATTATTATGCTGACTGTTGAAGAATGGATTTTAACTGCCTTGATTAGGCAATGGACTAGACAGCTTTATAAGAGACTGGAAGTCATCTGTGGACTTTCTACGTGTTAAATACAATAACAGATGGTTAACAGGGGGATTTGAAGATTAGGATAACGTTTGGGTTAATCTATTGGCTTTTTTCCCTTTCTTTTTACATATATATTATGATATTGGGTCGATTTGATTGTTAGATACATAGATTCTCTCATCTGGAATATTTGTTTACGTAATATAGTATTTTGCTAAATAAGGATGGGAAAACTTATAACTATTTGTAGACCTGTTAATGTAAAGGGAGGAAAACCTATCAGTTTTTCAAAAATTCATCTTTCAGCATCCAGCCAGGTTGGCTACTTTATGTTCATCGTTAGATATATCTGACATTTGGTTTTTTTTCTTTTTCCCTTCTTTTTTGTACACCTCAAATTTTCTTTCTTTATTTTCACTGTTAATGTTTTATGTTTTTTCTTTTTCCTGTTTTGTATTTTATTCTTCTTAATAAATGAAAATAAATATGTTAAAAAAGAGAGAAAGATTCTGCTTACTGGCTTTCTGCAAACATGATCTTTTCAAAGATAGAAAGATAGAAAGTAATTCATTGTGGGGAACAGACATAGTATTCTTCTTCCTCCTGTTTTCTCCACAACAACAATCCTGTGAGTGGGGTGGGTTGAAAGAGAGAGTTACTAGTCCCTCATGCCTAAGGCGGGACTAGAATTCACCATTTCCTGGTGATCGGCTGAAATTCATCCAGCCTGTTTTCGTATATAAGGCGGGACTAGAACTCACTGTCTCCTAGTGTCTAACCTGGTGTCGTCACTACTAGACCAAGCTGGTTATATACTGGCACCCCTCCAATCAGCTTCTCTGCTGTGACTACTTGGCTCCAATTCTGTCTTTTTGGACCCTCAGCTTTGAAGTAGGAGAGATGAGGGAAGGAGCCGGGAGCAACTTTGACCCCAGAAATGGAGGTTCTCCCTGAGAAAGGATGGGGTGAGGGAGAAGGAGATCTGGAAGGAGAAGGGGGGAGATGGCTGGGCTGGAGGGAAAATCCATCATGGTGGTGGTACTCAGGGATGGAGGAGAAGAGAAAAAGAGAAGTCTAGAAGAGAGGTGAAGAACATATCCAGGAATTCATCTCCTCAGGGAAGTGACCCATCAACAGGGAGCAGAAGCTTCCCATTATACAACTAGATGGGAACTTCCCTGTTTTTCTCCCTTTTGCAGCAAAACACCTGCCAGTTCTGACCAGGTTGAACTGAATGTTGGCACTGGAGAAGGAGAGGAGTTTCTCTCCCACAATCAGGGATTTCTGCAGCCTCTTCTGGGAGGGGGAGAGCTGTCCCCAGATTGTTGAAGAGCTCATTTTGGAAGCCTTAAGAAGTAACAGACGATTGTGGTGTTGTCTGCTGCTCCTTTTCCGGTCTCCTGTGAATTGGCAGTTAAATAAATTTGAGGGCACCGAATCAAGTTCAGTTCCTGATGACTGAAGGCTTCTCAATCTCCTTAACTTGGTTGATTTTGGTCATTTCTGCCTTCTCATCTTTTTCTATAGGTAGACCTCCACTTATGACCAGTTGCTGAGCAACCGTTTGAAGTTACAACGGACCTCCTCAGAGGTACTTACAACCAGCTTCCAAAATACTAAGGCCTGTCCATCTTCCCCCCCATCTCTTCATAGCACTTATGGCTGTTTACGGCTTCCTGCAGCCACATGACCACGTTTTCCTAAAGATGCTTTTTCATGAGGCAACTGGACATTCTTGTTTTTGTTTGAAGACATTTTGCTTCTCATCCAAGAAGCTTCTTCAGCTCTGACTGGATGGTGGGGAATGGAAAGATTTATACTCCTTACAGACAGCTGGTCATTTACATTCTTTTAGAGAGTCGTTGAGGCCACTTGGAAGAATGCAAATGACCAGCTTTCTGCAAGGAATAAAAATCCTTCCATTCCCCACCATCTGATCAGAGCTGAAGATGTTTCTTGGATGAGAAGCAAATCGTCTTCAAATAAAAACAAGAAAGTCCAGTTGCCTCCTGAAAAAGCAATTTTAGAATAACCATGACCTGGGTGACTGAAAATCTCCATAGTCACGACCACATTTTGTGATGTTTTTGTCGAACACCAGCATTTACTTGCAGTTTTCAGCAAAACCAGCCCATGGTGAACAATTGGCTGCCTCAAAAAAAAGTTGTAAAATTGTGTCGGTCACATGGGTGACCTGTTTTACGACCACCATGACTTAGGAGCATAATGGGCAGGCTCCATTATGGTCATAAGTTGGAAACTCCCTCTACCTCCCTCCCCCTTGTCAAGCCAAAAGATTTTATTTTGAGGGGTCCTTGATGTTCTCTGAGCTTGCTGTCAGCAAACGAGACTCCTTACTAGCACTGATGATGTTACCTAGTTAGGTAATGAAACATCTGCAAGAAAACAAGCAAGCTCAGAGAGCACCAAGGACCCTCTCAAAGCAATGTTTCTCAACCTTAGTAACTTTAAGATGTGTGGACTTCATCCCCCAGAATTCCCAAGCCAGAGCTACAAACATACTCCTTTATTGGTACATTTTATTTTATTCCACCACCTAAATAAAACCCATATTAGTTTGAGCTGGGGGACAACTGATCCCAAGAAGAAAGTCAAGGTCAATTCTGGTTAGTCAGAGTCACACTCCAGCTTGAAGTCACCCACCAGGATAGACCTTGGTCTCCTGGGTTGTCTTCATCCAGGAACAAAAGTAGATGTTTTTTTGTCATTGCAGGTCTGTCACTTTAATGTCCTTCTGCAGTGCTGAATTGATCATTGTTTGTCCTATGTTTTCTCCGCAGTCTGAAATGATGCTGTGAATTGAGATGGAAGCACAGGAAACGTTGGCTCTTTGTTCATGTCATGATGTCAACTTCCTGGCTCTGGCTGAGCTATTCGGACTGCAATTGAATTGATGAAATGTTTGCAAATGTATTTGGATGTTTGTAAGCTTTTTAACTGCTCGGATATTTAGCGAGTAGCAAAGTGTCCGCTGAGTTCAACACAATGTGGTAAACAAAACTGTTGAAACAAGGTGGCTGTATTCACAAAGCTGTTATGGCAGAAGTAAATATATGGTTTAATGTGAAGGCCTGCTTGATACAGCAAACTAAGATGAACCGCTTGAGTTAGAATAGAATAAAGCTGGAAGGAACCTTGGAGGTCTTCTAGTACAGCTCCCTACTCAAGCAGGAGAACCTATACCATCTCAGACAAATGACTGCCTAGCCTCTTTTTAAAAATCTCCACTGATGGAGCGCCCACGATTTCTGCAGGCAAGCTGTTCCACTGGTTAACTGTCCTCACTGTCAGGAAGTTTCTCCTTAATTCTAGGTTTATTCTTGTGAACCTACAGTTCCGCTGGGAGAACTAATTTAATTAACTCTATTTGTGTTTACAGACCTTATCCTTTGATATATGGATTAGATCTGGGTAAGTTATTTTAGGGGGGGGGGGTGAGGAAGTAGAAGATTTCCATCCCATTTGCTATTTTTACTTGATTAATTTACTTTCCTTTGACTGTCAATTACCTAGTAGAGACATTGATTCTCAGTCCATCGTGGATTCTGTTCATGTTTTAAGGGAAGACGGGAAACAGTATAAATTAGAAAATATGGCATGGTTGACTCGGGAATTCTGGGAGTTGAAGTCCACAAGTCATAAAGGGGCCATCTTTCCCCACCTGTTTTAGAGATGAAGGGGGGGTCATATCGGTCATCGACTGCAGAATAAACCACTAGTCCCTCTGGAGCCTCATTCTTGCCGCTTCTCCCTCCTCTGGGGCTTCTGATTGTGTGGAGCCAGCAGGGGCACCTCTGAAATATTGGAAAAATATGATGGGCACCGTCCCTCCAAAAATCAGGAACACTGCTTTCAAAGAAAGCCGCTGATAACTGACAGGATTCCTAAAGAATCTTAATACGCAGTGATGGAAGTGTGATCTGTTTTGAACTGCGCCCAAGCAAAACACTGGATTCTTTCACTTCCCATTCTTTCTCTTTAAATTCACTTTCTAAAACAGGGGTCTTCAAACTCGGCCCTTTTATGGCTCATGGACTTCAACTCCCAGAATTCCTCAGGCACGCTGGCTGAGGAATTCTGGGAGTTGAAGTCCATGAGTTATAAATGGGGCCGTGTTTGAAGATCCCTCTTCTAGATCAGCGGCCCGCAAGCTTTTGAACACCAGGGACAGATTCTGCGAAGAGAGGGGTTTCTGCGGACCGGAGGGGACGTAGTTCCGCGTGCTGCCTGCATCTCGCTGATGGGGCTTCCCTCGTTTGTGCGGACTGGTGCCGGTCCATTTACCGGGGGTTTGGGACCCCTGTTCTAGATTATCCTCACCTGCCCAAATAACAAACTATTATTGATTGCTGCCTCCTTCCCCACCCCTCACCCCACCCTGTTGGCCCAGCCCCAGTACCCCCTTGCTGCCCTCCGACCCTCTTTGGATGACAGCATTGTTAGCTATTAAATTTGTAGGATGCCAAGCTACTCTAGTGCAGGCAGTCCTCAACATATGATCACGACAGAGCCCAAAATTTCCGTTGTTAAGTGAGACAATTGTTCAGTGAATTTTGCCCCATTTTAACAACCTCTTCTTGTCACAGTTGTTAAGTGAATCACTGCAGTTGTTAAGTGAGTAACAGGGTTGTTAAGTGAATCTGGCTTCCCCATTGCTGGTCGTAAAGTCGCAAAAGAGGATCACATGACCCTAGGACACTGCAACCGTCGTAAATCTGAGCCAGTTTCCAAGCGTCCAAATTTTGATCAGGTGACCATGGGGATGGCGTAATGGTCGTAACTGTGAAAAACGGTCAGAAGTCACTTTTTTTCAGTTATGTTGTAACTTTGAATGGTCACTAAAGAAATGTAAGTCAAGGACTATCTGTATGTTAGAGTCCCAAAGACTAATAAACTCAGGGTTGACTCAGTATTAAGCAATATTGGAAAGATAAATTTATGGCCCTTTTCCCTCAACGGAGGGAAAATCTGACTGGCCATCAACTATGAGCCTCTAGATGAAGACTTTTAATGGATAAATACAATTGAAACATGGGACATATTTATACAGCTATAAATTAAATTTAAAAATAGCTATATAAATGTGTCAGAAATATATTTCTTTGTAATACTTTTGCCCTAAAGAATGTGATTACAAAATTATATTTTTGTCTTTGCGAGTACATATAGAATTGGAATGTGTGAACCTGTTTTTTATCTTTTTGTTCCAGTTCTTTTTACTGATTTTTTTCCCTTCTCTTCCACAATGTATGTATGCATCACTATTACTATTGTTTTTGTGTTTTGTTCTTTAAATAAAAAAGCTATAAAAATAAAAAGTGCATACTGCCAACTATTCCAGTATACTAGAGTCAACTCAGTGCTGTTTCAGTTTTAAGTTGTCCCTAAGGTACTTTTTTCAAAAGGCAACTGGGCTTTCTTTGTTTTTAACTGAAACCCTAGATAACCAAATAACAACCATAAAGCTGGACGTAACTCTCTACCTAAACCAGAAGAAACCTGAGGAACAAGAAGACCAAATTGTATTGAAGGAACCACCTGGACAACAACCTACGACTATGAATGGGCCAGTCTTTCTGGAAAACTGATAACTAGATGGTCTCCCTTGGTTCAAGCAATATGTACAAGAATGAAGGGAGATTTATTTGATGATTTCAAGGCATTGGTATGGAAGCCTAGTTGGCACAAAAAGAAAGCCAGAATTAGATTTAAAAAAAATAGGATCTTTTGATTTATGATAGAGGGTCCTAAAGTCTCAACTAATGGGCTAAAGGGAGATTTTTAGATGAAGGGAAATATGATTATTGGATTTAAATATTGTTGTTAAATGATAAAAAAATAAGGGATTAACTGGCTTAATATTCAGGATTTAGACTTATAAGGGAAATGGAAATTAACGATTAGGAATTAGCTTCGAACTATTGTTTAGCCCAGATAATATAGATGATGGACTTGAGACAATAAAGGACATTCTATCAGCAAGTGATGATGTATTAGGATGAGAAATAGAAAATGTTTATGAAATAAGATAAGAATATATTTATAAGTAATATGTATATTCTAGATATGACAACTTTTATGTAGTGAAATAAAGGAAATTTGGATTACCCGAAACTCAAAACACTATGGATATTGTAATATAAAAATTAAAAATTAGGTAAAACTTAAAAACAGGATATGGATATGCATAAGAAAAAAATACATTGATAAATGTTTTAACTAACTTTGTTATAATTAAAGATCTATTAGCCTAAATGTAATATAACAAATGTTAAGGGAAATAGAGAAGGAATTTCTGATGATGTAACCTGAGATATGTACTAAAGATTTTGTTATTGAACCACTGATTACCCAGTCACCACACTGCTTTCCGAATACTCAATGTAAAATTGGAAAACCAATAAAAATTTGTTTTTTAAAAAAAGAATCTTTATTTGAGTAGCATAGCATCGGCACTAAAATAATTGAAGCCAAAAATTGAGGTCCCCTTCCCTGAGCACATAGTATCAAAGCACAATTCCCTCCTCCAGTTAACAATCATAAATCACATTCCCCAATTAGTTTGAAGCACGGGCTTCCCCTCCAGCTCTCCAGCCTGCCAATTCCTTATCATTTCT
>NW_015396986.1:0-3401 GCF_001527695.2 Protobothrops mucrosquamatus
CCCCAAAAGAAGACAAAGGCAAACCATTTCCAGAGTGCTGCTGAGAAAACAACATGGATGTGTCTATGAAGTCAGGGAGAGTTGTGACTTGTATAAAAGAATTTACTTTTTTTTATTTTGAAAGACATACATAGTATATAGAAAAAGATTATGACCATCATAAAGCTTGTTCAAGTAATAAGAAAAGTTTAACAAAAAAAATAATGGTATATAGTTATGTTAACTGATATATAGTACATTCCAATACTGTTAACATGAACTGAACTTTTCAGAGGCAACAAAATGCAAAAAATAAGAATTTAAGTAACAGAACACAGAAAAAAAAATCTTGTCAAGGAGACGAAAAACCATAAATGTATAGGTAGTCCTTGACTTGCAATCATTTGTTTAAATGACTGTTCAAAATTACATCAGCATCAAAAAAACCTGAATTAAGACCAGTCTTCATACTTAAAACCAGGGGTCTTCAAATTTGGCCCTTTTATGACTTGTGGACTTCAACTCCCAGAATTCCTCAGCCAGGCATGCTGGCTGAGGAATTCTGGGAGTTGAAGTCCACGAGTCATAAAAGGGCCAAGTTTGAAGATCCCTGCTTAAAACCATCACAGCATCCCAATGGTTATATAATCAAAATTCGGGGACTTTGCAACCTTCACGTATTTACGATGGTTGCCCATTCTGGTATCATGTGATTGCCATTTGCAACTGACCAGCTAGCTTCCAACAACTTAATGGGGAAGCCAGATTCACTTAATGACCACACAATTTACTTAACAACCGTAGTGATACACTTCACAGCTCCAGCAAAAAAGGTTGCAATGTTGCTTTCATTGTTGCTACTTTTATGTCCCTCCTGGTCACCCATCCAAAAAGATGGGTGGCCATATAAATTTGCTAAACAAACAAACTCTCAATTCTACTTTCAATTCTACTTACATGCTTAACATGCCTCACCTAACCTGATAATTTTTAGCTGGATTTACTGGCCTACTATCATAATGTTTTCTACGCTTCCAGCCATAGATATTCATTGATGAACAACTCTTATCTCCCAGATATTTATACTGCTAAATGATACTCCTGCTTGATCCCCTGTAGAAATCAACCTGAGATGTTTCTACAAGGTGTCCTGAAAGTTTATAGGGGGGAAATAGGCAAAGAGATAAATATTGTTCCAAATTAATGGTGGTATTTCTACCCTTATTTATATATCACCATGCTTGCACACCTCCCCAGTCATTGACTCTGGCCAATTCACAAAATCATTTAACTATGAAACTAAAAAGTTCAATAAATTGTCATGGTGTAAAAAAAGAAAAAGAAAGAAACAAAAAAACTATGTAAATTCTAACAACTGATCCAGGTTCTGCTACATGTATGCGTTTGCTGCCTTTACAAAAGCTTAAAAGTGCAAATGTAAACTACAATGACTTTAAAGCAAAATTTGGAAGGTTATCAAAATGCTTTGTAGAGGAGAGCAAGAATTCAATGAGCCTTCTTAAAATTGACTGAAGTGTAAAGAATCTCAGAAAAAGTTCTGTCAGCTAAAAGCAAAGCTTAGATTAGTTTAGCATTTGCACTGAAAACCTTACTATAGGGAGGCATTTGATTTTTCACCTCTATTCTCCAGTCTGTCCAACAAATAAACCAACCTCACATATACCTGTTACTTTATGAAGTTCACTGATCTTTTAATTTGCAAAGCCTTTGAGAAAGCAGAGAAATGTCAAACATTAATTAATTATGCTTTTTGATCTTGTGTTTTAATTCCATATTTTCTTTGCTGATGGGATCCTTGCTCTGTAATAGGACATTAAGAAGGAAAAAAAACCTTCTCCTAACATCATTTTCAAATGAGGAAAGTGTCATTCCTAAATCTACTTGTCCAGGTTTTAAACTTAGCGCTTATGAAATTTCTTCATTAAAAAATGCTCCTGCTCCTTCATTAAAAAATGCTCCTGATGAGAAAGAGGTTTTGGAACTTAAGGATTACAGACCCATTTCTTTGTTGAACGTGGACTATAAAATTTTTGCAAAAATTTTGGCTAATAGACTGATGCAGATACTGCAATGTTATATACATGATGACCAAACTGGTTTTATATCTGGAAGGTATATGAAGAACAATATTAGACAAATTGTAAACTTATTGGAATATTTGGATAAGAATAATCAAGTGCCATCGGCCTTTATTTTTTTAGATGCGGAGAAGGCCTTCGACAAATTGGACTGGCAGTTTTTAAATAAAATGTTGGACTACATGAACTTTGGAGATCAATTTAAGACAGCTATAAAAGCGATTTATCAAAAACAATGTGCTCAAATAATTATTAATGGAGACTTGACAGAGCCTATAGACATATTAAAGGGCACTAGACAAGGTTGTCCACTTTCTCCATTATTATTTATACTGTCTTTGGAAATCTTGTTGTCCAGAATTAGAGAATCTCCAATGATTAAAGGCTTAAAGATTTCTACTAAAGAATATAAACTTAAAGCTTTTGCTGATGATTTAGTTTTTACATTGACTCAACCAATTGAATCATTGGAATTTTTGTTGCAAGAGCTGCATCAGTATGGTAAAGTGGCCGGATTTAAAATTAATGTGAATAAGACTAAAACTCTTACCAAGAATATGATTGTTAGAGACAAAGATCAACTTATGCAAATGTCAGGATTTGAAGTGGTTAACAAAGTCAAATATTTGGAAGTTTTTTTGTCATCCTCCAATGCGAAATTGTACCAGAATAATTATGAAAGATTGTGGAAAATGGTACAAAAGGACTTATTAATGTGGAAAAAACTACAACTTTCTTTGCTGGGTCGTATAGCGGCCATTAAAATGAACATTTTGCCTAGGTTTCTTTTCTTATTTCAGATGATACCTATTTTAAAAAATGAACTCAACCTGAAAGAATGGCAAAGAGATCTGAATCGTTTTATTTGGGAAGGCAAGAAGGCGAGAGTTAAATTCAAGATTATTCAAGATAGCAGAGAACGTGGAGGACTTAAAGTACCAAATTTGACACTTTATTACGATTCTTGTGCATTAACGTGGATGACTGATTGGATTAATTTGTCCAACAGAGGGATTTTGAATGTCGAAGGATGGGACTTGTACTTTGGGTGGCATGCTTATCTTTTTATGCAGAAAAAAGTTGATAAAACCTTCAGAAATCATATAATAAGGATTGCCTTGTTAAGAGTTTGGCAAAAATATTTCTTCAAGTTTGATGTTAAGCTACCACTTTGGGTGATACCATCACATATTTTTCAAACCATAACTAGAGGAGTGGCGATGGAGGGACTTACATATAAAGATTTGTTATACCAGAGTGGTGGCGGCAATTGGTGCCTAAAATCAATAGAAGTTTTGAAGCAGAATAACCCAAATTTTTCTT
>NW_015396986.1:6108-7714 GCF_001527695.2 Protobothrops mucrosquamatus
TTTGAAGGAGACCTGATTAACTTCAGAACTTTTTTTCATGCACGTAGAACACAGACAAGAGAAATTATCTTTGATTTATTCATCATTTATATACTAGGTAGAGCTCTGAACAAAATCTATGGTTTGGATTTCTTAGTGTTCAAAATTTATTTTAATGAAGAATGCTGTTATTTAGCTTTTGTGATTTACTAGCTATCATCGGGTGTGTATTGAAATGGGCTGAAAAAAATCTTTCAGCAAAGCATAGAAGGAAAATAATGTTGGAATAAAATATACCTTTGGATAAATGAGAATGCTATTATATCAGATTTATAATGACCATACAGGATCTACAGAATCCAGCCCATCTCTTTTCATTGTCAATCAAGAGTTAATCTTGTTTAGCAGACCCCAAATTAAACATATGATGGCATAAATAACCAATTGTCTCCACAAGAAACCTGATAAAAGCAATGATTGTTTGGAAAACCAAATTTAGCACCTTGAGATATTGTGAAGGACAGGCAGGAAACTATTTCAGACTGTGGATGCAATATTTATCAGGAACTTACTAACCAAAATTAAGGAGGTGCTTCAATTATGCTTCGGTCATGAACTTTTCAAATAGTTATCAAGAGTATCTGCAATGCAGTGTTCCAACGTAGGAGCAGCAAAGGCAGCAGCCATTGAGACATCAGGACCGCATCAAGCAGAGGTCACCGTTCTTTTGTTAAATCTGCACTTAACATAGAAGAGGCTTTAGCCAGCACCCCTAGCTTTCCTTGATGCTTTCACAGCCTAAATTTGAGCTGGCTGCAGACCCAGCATGGTTTCAGTCCACGCCGGTCCTTGCAAGTTAAGTTGTCTTTTGAAAGACACAAGATAAAGAATTTTGCAAAGCAAAATATAATTATACAATTCAATATGATCAAGACAGATAAATAATAGCAAAAGAACAGAATATGTCCTAGAACAAAATTTGAAAGAAAGGAAAAATAAACCCTCTAAAAATTACAATTGAAACAGGCAAAAAAACCCCAAAAAACAAAAAATCAAATAAGAAACCCTGCAATATGTATGTATGTATGTATGTATGTATGTATGTATGTATGTATGTATGTATGTATGTATGTATGTTGCTTGGCTCATCGAAAGTCATACAGGCAGACTTTTGGGGCAGGGGTCAAATCTAGCTAGGAGAACGTATGATTTTCTTATATATATTTTGACATCTAATATTATATAATGGCATCACCTTTGAGAAGTGTTCAGAAAATATTCAGACATTTTAATCAAAGTTGATTTGAAGACACTTTTCTTTATTTCTTTTTATGGATATGAAGTACTTTAATCTGTATGCATGTTTAAATGAGGACATTGTATTTCAGACTGTACATTATTACTGTTATGGCCACTGCAAAAGCAGGCACATAATAATAATAATAATAATAATAATAATAATAATAATAATAATAATAATAATAATAATAATAATAATAATAATAATAATAATAATAATAATAATAATAATAATAATAATAAAGTTGGAAGGGACCTTGGAGGTCATCGAGTCCAACCCCCTGCCCAGGCAGGAACCCTACACCATTTCAGACAAACGGCTGTCCAG
>NW_015396987.1:0-1621 GCF_001527695.2 Protobothrops mucrosquamatus
GGCAGCTCGTACACCTTTGGTCCCCACCTGACACTCAGCTCTCACCTGTGGCTCCTAGTAGCTGTAACATGCGCAGCGGCCACACCCCGGACAACAGCTTCGACAGGCTGGCCAAACCAGGTCGAGAGTAGCCGTTGTGTCTTTGACATTCGGTGAGCAAAGGATTTGTCTATCCCGAGCATGTGAAGACAGACTCTGGTGGATTGAGTGGATGAGACCTATTAAAATAGGACCAACAGTCATGAAGGCAGTTTCTGCAAGCGATGTGGTACGCTGAGAGCATGGCAAGACACTTAATATTTAATATATTAATGAAGAATGAGTAGAAATATAACAGAAGACAAGAAACAAGTGTTTATATTAAATATTATACAATTCCATCCTCCCTAACCTGGTGCTTTCCTGCCCCTTTCCCCCAATATGTACTGCCCACAATCATTCTCAGCAAAAGTATTGTTGATTGGAAATGGTGGGAGATATAGTCTAAAATATCAGTTTAAGAACAGATCAAGAACATTTATATAAGATTCTTTTTCATAGAATAGACCATTGTCTTTCACAGAGTATAGTTTCTGCTTCTTTAAAGGGGAGAAAGAAATATAGGTATTACATAGACATGTGTTGACAATAGGTCCTCCTAAGACTATTATCTTGTGCTGTGGTCCTTTAAAAAATAGTATAAAATGATACAATAGCTCCATAGGATCTCCATGAAATTATTTTATAAGGACATTTTGATTGATGGTCATTCTAAATTCCTAAGAGTGATTGGCTGAGGCTTTGTTATATCAGGGTAAATTCACCCAAAATGCAATCAGCAAATAATCTCATGTTGTTGTTAGGCAAATTTACTGACCAAGCCATAATGCCTGATTCCCATAGCCTAAGTCATGTATCACAATCTACAAATGAAAGTGGCTTGATTTCCATAATACATTAAGCTACAAAAAACACATTCTAAACCTGGAATCTGAGATAAGAAAGAAAATCACAGACAACAGGAAGATATTCAGGCTATACATGAAAAACTAAAAGGAATCAAATAACAATTTAAAGTAGATGTTTCACTTGCCCCCACCCAGCATCCCAGTAACTTCTTTGGTCTTAAAAGGACAATGTGCAGTCCAGGCCCTGACACTGGAACTACTCAGGAACCTTCTGGTGAAGATTGGAAAACAGAGTTTGGCTTCAAGAAGATCAGCAAAATAGCATCTTGCTTTCCTTTTTCTTAGCACACTTAGATTGAACGTGGCTTTCAGAACTCAAACTTCATCAAAGTGTAAATCCTTGTATGGGGATCCTTTAATTATACTATACTAACTGTTGGGGAAATGGGTAGTGTTATATCCTGGGCCTGTGATTGACAGAGCAGGTGCAGGAAGCTGCAGAGAGACCCGGGCAGACCACATGGCCTGCCCAGGCCAGACAGGCTGTCTCCAGCCTATTGCGCTTGCACAGAGCGGGAAAATACGTTATTGGCTGACGCTGTTCCCTGCAAAAGGTATAAAAGGGATCAGTGCCATTTTGTGTTGTTCTGTTGAATCTTAAATAAAGAAGCATCTGTTGTTACTCCTGCCTCGTTTCAATGCCTTATCAACGCACAGAACAGAACAAGTAGCAT
>NW_015396987.1:5305-7714 GCF_001527695.2 Protobothrops mucrosquamatus
TGTTTGATTTTTATTTGCAAAGTCCTTTTGGCCTAAGAAGTTAGCATTTGTCTGTTATATTTCATTCCATTAAGTCGACTTTATTTTTTATACTTTGTTGAAATTTGAGTTTTGAATATGTATTCATGTTTTCTGGGATATTACCTAAATTAGAGGTCTCCAAACTTGGCTACTTCAAGACTTCTGAACTTCAACTCCCAGAATTCCCCAGCATAATGCTTAACAGGCTTTCTTCAGATGACCAATAGCGTATCAACCCCCCCCACCCAATAATACATAAGATTAATCTGGTAAGGTTTGATTTTGAAAAACCATTACCATATTGCTTACAGACTGATCAATTTATAATGTTCTCTAGAATCTTAATAAGTATCAGTGTCAGACCAGACTATAATTTACTGGATTTTCCTTTTTGCTCCATCTTGAGAATAGGGGCATTTGTTTATACTCAATTCCCTGGCAGTTCTCAGATTTTTCATAATTTCTCAAAGAGATCACATAAGGAATCAGCCAGGAACTAAGGAACTGAACCTAGGAAGCAATTAATCTGGTCCTGGACATCAAAACTCAGTTAATGTGTTCTGTCAATTGAAGTTTCAGTCATGCCCTTTCATCCTGTTATTCACAATTTCCTAACAAAATATTTGTTTTGTTGTTGTTGGAGAAAATTTAACTAAAATAAGAGTAAGTTGCTCTGTATTTTCTTTATTACCTCTTAGCATCTTTCCATTGTTTCTGAGCAGCTGGCATGCTGACTGATTCTGTTATTTTTCCTTTATTTTGCAGATAAGAAATTATTTTGTTACTTTCGGCATTCTTTCCTAATTCTAGCTTATTCTAAGTTTTCATTTTCCAAACACAGCTGTACAATTCTAGACTACCTGTTTGTGGTATTCTTTTGTGACCAGACTGACTTTGCATCTTCTGCACATAAAGATTTTTTTCCCCGGTAGTCAGATCTGCACTACACTTTTTGTGTAGCCACATTGTCATCTTCTTCTTGTCCTCTCCACCCCATCATTGGAATTGTCTCTAATCTCTTTCGTTAGAACTCCCACTCAGCTTGAGCTCTTTTTCCCATGACTTTCATCTGCCATGCTGTCCTACTCGTGCTGTGATTACATGGTGAATCACAACTCTCCCAGCATTTGTCAGCTTTTATTCCAGCTCCTTTTGAACAGTGTTTTGGAATAATGCTTCTGTGGATTAGCGCTAAATCCTTTGCAGACTTTTTCTGAACATAGAATAGTAAATCTATGTCCAAAAAAGAGCCATTCCTTTTCACTAAATGACACAACCTGGAAGAAAAACATCCACCAACCAGTCTCCTTAAAGCAGATGGAGATGGAGAAGGGAAATTTTGATAGGTGAGTAGATTGGCAGGTTTTTTTTTTTAACAATATTTTATTGAGTTTATATAGATAAGGGAAAATTAGGAACAATATGGGTATAGTAAGGGAGGGGGATGGGGGGAAGGAAATAGGGGATTTAGGATAAAATAAGGAAAGGTACAATCACATATTTTAACAAACAAGCAACTGTCCGAGACCGCCTCCTGCCGCAGATTACCTCCCATCGGCCTGTACGCTCCCACAGAGTGGGTCTCCTCAGGGTGCCGTCGGCCAGACAGTGCCGGCTGGCGACCCCAAGGGGGAGGGCCTTCTCTGTGGAAGCTCCCACCCTCTGGAATGAACTACCCCCAGAGATCAGGGTGATCCCTGATCTCCCTTCCTTCCGCCGCGCCCTTAAGACATGGTTATTCCAGCTTGCGGGACTGGCCTAGGGGAAAACTTTTAGTGGGGGTTTTAAAATAATTTTAAATTACTTAGACCAATTATTAATATTTGTCTTTTAATCAAGTTTTAATCTGTAGCTTTGGTATTTTGTATTTTTATCTGGTTGTTAGCCGCCCTGAGTCCGCAAGGAGAAGGGCGGGATATAAATATAAACAATAAATAAATAAATAAATAAATAAATAAATAAATAAATAATAATGAGTGAATATCTTAAAATAAGCTTAACTATATCCATATTACAAACAGTTAATAAACAAATAAATTCATCTATTAAATAAACACGAATAATAAAATCTCAGAAAATTCTAACTATCAACATAGATAAAAATCACTAGATACTAAAAATAACAATGTCATCTACCTATTAATTAGAACTTGGTTAGAAATCAATCATCTATTCTGAGATGTTAGATTCTTTTCAAATTCTAACGTGTCTCTAACCATTGATAAAATTTATCCCAAGTTATAAAATAAACTGAATCATCTTTTTCTTTCATCTCCAATGTTAATCTATCCATTTCTGCACACTCTAAGATTTTAGTAATTATAGTCTGGTCAGATGGTAGATTCTCATTTTTCCAATATTGGGCAAATACTATCCTCGCGGCTGTTA
>NW_015396988.1:0-2870 GCF_001527695.2 Protobothrops mucrosquamatus
GCTGCTCTCAGTTCCAGGATGCTGTCCCAGCATTTAGCCAGCATCTGCCTTCTTGCAACTGGAACCCAGTACGTTAAATGGTGGACGTTTCTGGATTTCAGGACAGATTTCCTGACAGTGAGGGCAATAAACCATCACTTCAGAAGTTGTGGGTGCCCCATCACTGGAGGCCTTTAAAAAGAGGCTGGACTGCCATTTGTCCCAAATGATCTAGGATCTCCTGCTTGATCAGAGGATTGGACTAGAAGACCTCCAAGGTCCCTTCCAGCTCTGCTATTATTATTATTATTATTATTATTATTATTATTATTATTATTATTATTATTATTATTATTATTATTATTATTATTATTATTATTATTATTACTATCTCCTTAGAATTTCCAAGCGGAAACCCATTAGGGTGAGAGTAGCAAGTAAGGGTTTAGTCTGGCAAGGTTGTGTCCCTTGTGTGTAAGCAAAGAAAGAACTGAACTCTGGAGGAATTTCTCTAACTTATTCTTGGGTTTAGCCTGAGAAGACCAGACAAGAAACACGGCCAGATTAGGGCTAGTTGGTCACAAAACTACAGTAACAGAACCCTGCAAGTCTGAAAGAACAACCCGAGGAACCGGGAGGGTTTCACCTACCCATGTCCTGGGCAGCATCTGTTCAGCCCATCTCCCAAGGTCTTCCCCACGTAGCATGACATCAACTGAGAACATAGACAGGGAAGTAGAAAGAGAAATTGGCTGGAGGAAATCTTGGCATCCAAAGGAGATCTAGCTAACACCTTCCTTGGATGTGTGCCTATACGTTCATGTTATTTCCAGGGATGCATCCCAACTAATATCCACCTTTCTGGTTGTTCTCAGGATCAAAGTCCAACAAGACGTGAAAGGTAGCATGTCAGGAGGAACCCCAAATGTTTCTTTGGGTCCTTCCCAACCTCACCTCTCCATGCTCAGAGTCAAAAAGGCGCCATCCGTCATCTGAAGGAACATGCCAGGTGCTCCTGAGACCGCCCTCAACTCCTTGGCACTCCTCAACAGTTCCAGACGGAATCCATCGGTGGTCTGGCTGACGGGGATTCCTGGTCTGGAATCCAACCTCGCCTGGGTCTCCATCCCGTTCTGCGCCATATATCTCATTTCCCTTTTGGGAAACTCCATTATTCTTTTGGTGATCAAAGCAGACCGAAGCCTCCACAAGCCCATGTACATCTTCCTCTCCATGCTGGCTATCACAGATCTTGGTTTATCCATCTCCACCATGCCAACCATACTAGGCATCTTTTGGTTCAACGCCAGAAGGATCAGCTTCACTGCTTGTTTCACCCAACTCTTCTTCATCCACTCCTTCTCACTGATGGAGTCCTCTGTGCTCTTGGCCATGGCCTTTGATCGCGTTGTGGCCATCCGCAACCCCCTCAGATATGCCGCCATCTTGACCATGCCAAGAATCAGGAAGATGGGCCTGGTATTTGTGGCCAGAGCGGTGGCTTTGATCTTCCCGTTGCCCTTCCTTCTCAGAAGACATCACTACTGTTGCGTCAATCTCCTCTTCCACTCCTACTGCCTCAATCAGGAGGTGATGAAGCTGGCCTGCTCGGACATCACCGTCAACACCATTTATGGCATGTTTGTCATTTTCTCCACAGTGGGGGTGGATGCGCTCCTCATCCTCTTCTCTTATGTGGTAATCCTCAAGACTGTGTTGGGCATCGCGTCACAGGCAGACCGCCACAAAACCCTCGGCACTTGTGGCTCACATATCTCTGCAGTGTTGCTCTTCTACACACCAATGATTGGCTTAACTGTGATACACAGGTTTGGGAAGGATTCCCCACTCTTTGTCCGTGTTTTTATGGGCTACGTGTACCTGCTGGTGCCACCCCTCATGAACCCCATTGTGTACAGTGTAAAAACCAAGCAGATTCGAGACAAGATCATCCAAATTCTCCTCAAGTGGTACACGGAAACTAGAAACTTCTGTTCTTAATACTAAATATGATGGTCCAAAATTCCATGAAAGGCAGGTCAAGTCTTCCAAAAGATTCAGAGAGACTTTCTCTGTGGATCAGGTCACATTCAGAAGCGTAGGGAACATAAGTTTCACGACTGAACTGTGAGGTCCCTGGTGCTCTCTGAACTTGGTTGGTTTCTTGCAGAGCTTCACCTCATCTTGCACCTCATCACCTGACTAGGTAACATCATCTAGCACTGATGATGTTACCTAATTTGATAATGAAATATCTGCCAGAAAGCAACCAAGCTCAGAGAGCACCAAGGACCCCATAAAAGTTCATGGAGAACTATGGAGTTGGAAGGGATCATGAGAATCATCTACTATGTTGTGAGCTAGAAAACCAATTTATGTTCCACGAGAGGTGTCTGTTCCACCTCTTCTCAAGGAGGTTCCACAACATGGCTAGGTCATATCTTAAGACTCAGCGTTGTGTCTGTTCCTTTGTTTCATTCCCACAGGGCATATCTGCAAGATCCTTCTATTATCTTTGTTTGAATGTCTTCTAATCACTCAATAATCCCCTGGAAACAGGGAAGGGGTGGGAACTCACTCCATCACGTGATGTAGGACTCAAAAAGACGGATCAAAGATCGTCTCCAGCTCCATTAAGCCACGGAGTACCAGGCCTCTCATTCTAAAGGGCGGCCTGCATTTCACACACAGAAGTTACAGACTCCTCCCCTAGTAGATTCCTAGCTTTTCTGCAATAAACTCACTTATCAAAATCTGTTGGATTCTGTCTGCTGGTTTAAGTGTTTCCAGTCAACTGATAACTAGTTGGGCTCTCGAGACCATCCCAACCGTGAGTAAGGAGTCTCTCTCAGGATAAAGCTCTAGGTATCTCTGATGAAGGAGCTTTGGTC
>NW_015396988.1:4130-7714 GCF_001527695.2 Protobothrops mucrosquamatus
CGAAGGGAAGCTGCATACAAGGAAGGGCCCCTCTGTGGGGCCAGGAGCTGTGGGGGAGTCCAGGCAGCCACTGAGTCTGGGGGGGGAGGCTCAGCAATGCAAGCAGCCCCCCTGTGAATGGCTTAGGGAGATGCCCAGATCCCTTTGCTCACGGCTGAGCCAACCATGGGGGGACCGGTTTATCTCAGCTTTTGAAATGCTTCTGAGGAAGGATTCTTGAGCACCCCTCAGCCAGCACCAGGTAAGACAAGCCACCCTTTATAAACCAAGGTCTATGTGCAGGTCAGCCACAGCACCCGTGCGACACGCCCAGCCCAGTCAGCGTCATCCTGGATCAGCCCTTTTCTGACTCTGTGTGTCCTGTGCACAGAGCCCTTTGGATCGGCTGAGGATTCTGTCTCTGGAGCTCAGCCAGCAATTCACTGATTTTGAACTTCTGGATGAAGTTGGTGCAACGAATCCGCATATTCAGGTTAGACGGATGGGGCTTTGAGGGCCCCGATTGAAACCAGAGGGGGGGGTCTGTGAGGGAGGGAGGGAGGGAGGGATGGCAGCCCTAGAGTCAGAGGGGGACCCCCTTCTTGCAGATTCTAGCCTTTTCAAGCTGGAAGGGGGGGTGGCTGAGCCCAAACTCCCACGCCCTGCAGACACCCAAATTCGTCCCCAGAGAAGGCAGCCTGTGTGCCTCCAACACAGGGAAGAATCCACCTTCTCTTCTAGGGCTCCCGTCATCCAGCTGCTCTCAATTCCAGGATGCTGTCCCAGCATTTAGCCAGCATCTGCCTTCTTGCAACTGGAACCCAGTACGTTAAATGGTGGACGTTTCTGGATTTCAGGGCAAGTTTCCTGACAGTGAAAGCAATAAACCATCACTTCAGAAGTTGTGGGTGCCCCATCACTGGAGGCCTTTAAAAAGAGGCTGGACTGCCATTTGTCCCGAATGATCTAGGATCTCCTGCTTGAGCAGAGGATTGGACTAGAAGACCTCCAAGGTCCCTTCCAGCTCTGCTATTATTATTATTATTATTATTATTATTATTATTATTATTATTATTATTATTATTATTATTATTATTATTACTATCTCCTTAGAATTTCCAAGCGGAAACCCACTAGGGTGAGAGTAGCAAGTAAGGGTTTAGTCTGGCAAGGTTGTGTCCCTTGTGTGTAAGCAAAGAAAGAACTGAACTCTGGAGGAATTTCTCTAACTTATTCTTGGGTTTAGCCTGAGAAGACCAGACAAGAAACACGGCCAGATTAGGGCTAGTTGGTCACAAAGCTATATTAACAGAACCTTGCAAGTCTGAAAGAACAACCCGAGGAACTGGGAGGGTTTCACCTACCCATGTCCTGGGCAGCATCTGTTCAGCCCATCTCCCAAGGTCTTCCCCACGTAGCATGACATCAACTGAGAACATAGACAGGGAAGTAGAAAGAGAAATTGGCTGGAGGAAATCTTGGCATCCAAAGGAGATCTAGCTAACACCTTCCTTGGATGTGTGCCTATACGTTCATGTTATTTCCAGGGATGCATCCCAACTAATATCCACCTTTCTGGTTGTTCTCAGGATCAAAATCCAACAAGACGTGAAAGGCAGCATGTCAGGAGGAACCCCAAATGTTTCTTTGGGTCCTTCCCAACCTCAACTCTCCATGCTTAGAGTCAAAAAGGCACCATCCGTCATCTGAAGGAACATGCCAGGTGCTCCTGAGACCGCCCTCAACTCCTTGGCACTCCTCAACAGTTCCAGACGGAATCCATCAGTGGTCTGGCTGACGGGGATTCCTGGTCTGGAATCCAACCTCGCCTGGGTCTCCATCCCGTTCTGCGCCATATATCTCATTTCCCTTTTGGGGAACTCCGTTATTCTTTTGGTGATCAAAGCAGACCGAAGCCTCCACAAGCCCATGTACATCTTCCTCTCCATGCTGGCTATCACAGATCTTGGTTTATCCATCTCCACCATACCAACCATACTAGGCGTCTTTTGGTTCAACGCCAGAAGGATCAGCTTCACTGCTTGTTTCACCCAACTCTTCTTCATCCACTCCTTCTCACTGATGGAGTCCTCTGTGCTCTTGGCCATGGCCTTTGATCGCGTTGTGGCCATCCGCAACCCCCTCAGATATGCCGCCATCTTGACCATGCCCAGAATCAGGAAGATGGGCCTGGTATTTGTGGCCAGAGCGGTGGCTTTGATCTTCCCGTTGCCCTTCCTTCTCAGAAGACATCGCTACTGTTGCGTCAATCTCCTCTTCCACTCCTACTGCCTCCATCAGGAGGTGATGAAGCTGGCCTGCTCGGACATCACCGTCAACACCATTTATGGCATGTTTGTCATTTTCTCCACAGTGGGGATGGACTCACTCCTCATCCTCTTCTCTTATGTGGTGATCCTCAAGACTGTGTTGGGCATCGCGTCACGGGCAGACCGCCACAAAACCCTCGGCACTTGTGGTTCGCATGTCTCTGCAGTGTTGCTCTTCTACACACCAATGATTGGCTTAACTGTGATACACAGGTTTGGGAAGGATTCCCCACTCTTTGTCCGTGTTTTTATGGGCTACGTGTACCTGCTGGTGCCACCCCTCATGAACCCCATTGTGTACAGTGTAAAAACCAAGCAAATTCGAGACAAGATCATCCAAATTTTTCTCAAGTGGTACACGAAAACTAGAAGCTTTTGTTCTTAGTACTAAATATGATGGTCCAAAATTCCATGAAAGGCAGGTCAGGTCTTCCAAAAGATTCAGAGAGACTTTCTCTGTGGATCAGGTCACATTCAGAAGCGTAGGGAACATAGGTTTCACGACTGAACTGTGAGGTCCCTGGTGTTCTCTGAACTTGGTTGGTTTCTTGCAGAGGTTCACCTCATCTTGCACCTCATCACCTGACTAGGTAACATCATCTAGCACTGATGAGGTTATCTAATTTGGTAATGAAATATCTGCCAGAAAGCAACCAAGCTCAGAGAGCACCAAGGACCCCATAAAAGTTCATGGAGAACTATGGAGTTGGAAGGGATCACGAGAATCATCTACTATGTTGTGAGCTAGAAAACCAATTTATGTTCCACGAGAGGTGTCTGTTCCACCTCTTCTCAAGGAGGTTCCACAACATGGCTAGGTCATATCTTAAGACTCAGCGTTGTGTCTGTTCCTTCGTTTCATTCCCACAGGGCATATCTGCAAGATCCTTCTATTATCTTTGTTTGAATGTCTTCTAATCACTCAATAATCCCCTGGAAACAGGGAAGGGGTGGGAACTCACTCCATCACGTGATGTAGGACTCAAAAAGACGGATCAAAGATCGTCTCCAGCTCCATTAAGCCACGGAGTACCAGGCCTCTCATTCTAAAGGGCGGCCTGCATTTCACACACAGCAGTTACAGACTCCTCCCCTAGTAGATTCCTAGCTTTTCTGCAATAAACTCACTTATCAAAATCTGTTGGATTCTGTCTGCTGGTTTAAGTGTTTCCAGTCAACTGATAACTAGTTGGGCTCTCGAGACCATCCCAACCGTGAGTAAGGAGTCTCTCTCAGGATAAAGCTCTAGGTATCTCTGATGAAGGAGCTTTGGTC
>NW_015396989.1:0-1693 GCF_001527695.2 Protobothrops mucrosquamatus
GTTGCAAGGGTTGGGGAGGCAGCCTGGGCAATGGTGGGCACGACCCCCCTAGAAAGAAGGGATGGGGAGAGCAGCCGGACCGTACTTCAATCTCCTCCCAGCTGGGACCCCCCCCAAAGACTTCCATTCAGCAGTTCCTACCCCACCCTCCTTTCTAGCTAGGAAGAGGGTCTCTGCTGTCTTAGCAGGCCCAGAGATTTGGGGCCGGGCGAGGAGTTTGGGGGTCAAAGAGGTACCGGGTTGCAATTCCGCCTCTGAAGGTCACATCCCCCCCCCTCGCCTCACGCACACACCGCGCCCGCCCGGGAACCACCGGGAATCCCAAGCGGAAATCCCTGCGCCGGATCCCTGGGCGCTAAGGCTGGGTCGCCCTGCCTTTGGGGTCCCGTGGCCCCCGTTCCCCCTAATGAATACCGTGGGTCCCCGGCTCCTTTGGCCCGAGCGAGAGCGAGGATGTGCTCCGGGGGGGGGGGGCGGCGGCGCGCGGGCGCCGGCTCCACGCTTTCCCTAACGCAGGGGTAGGCAACCTCGGCTCTTTTATGACTCATGGACTTCAACTCCCAGAATTCCCGAGTCAGCACGGCTGACTCGGGAATTCTGGGAGTTGAAGTCCATGAGTCATAAAAGAGCCGAGGTTGCCTACCCCTGCCCTAACGCATCTTTTGCCCTCCCTCTCGTTTCCAGCGGAAGGACCGGATCGCGAACCAAGCGGACGATCTGCAGCCGCTCCGAGTTTACAAGTCACCCTGCGACGTCACGGTTCCCCCGAGCCAATGGCCGCCGCTTCATGCTAATGAAGGGGGAGGGCGAGCAGAAGGTTCCCCCCCCCGCCCCACCCCCCCCCCCGGCTCCCTCGCGCGACGATTCCCTTTAGGAGACATATGTCCCCAATTAACAAATATCTCGGAACAAGCCCGCTCGCGCTTGTCTTTCCCGGGCAGGTTTGCTGACTTCTGCAGAGCAGGGAGCGCGCAGGAAGCCCGAGTGGCAACAAAGGCCGGGGAGACCCCAACCCTCTTCTCCTCCCTCCCCCCCCCCCGGCAGGCATCAGGCTGAGCAAGTCTCAGAGGACTTGGGGGGGGGGGAACCTCCGGGCACCAACGCGGCGCTAAGAGCTGTTGGAGTTGAAGGTGGGAGATGCCTGTAGCATTCCCGCTTTCCTGCGGGGGGGGGGAGAGGGGGAGACCCTTCTGTCCCCTCCCTCAGGAATGCCTCTTCGCCTGCAATTGGTCAGGAAAAGTATGTGGCCAGGCAGGAGACACACACAATCACAATCTCTCTCTCTCTCTCTCTCTCTCTCTCTCTCTCTCTCTCTCTCTCTCTCACACACACACACACACACACACACACACACACACGGTCCATGGAGGGTCTTGCCTGAGGTTGGGGCCTCAGACAAGGCAGTTCTGCCTGTCTTCCTATTGACCGCCTTAATAGTTCCGAACCAGACCTTAACCATGGCTTGCTGAATAAACCACAACTTTCCAAGTTTCCACAATGTTCAAAGCTAAAACCCAACCAATGATGGCTAATAGGATGTGATTTTTGGGGGGTCCAAAATATGCTTGTGGGCATGTAGATACTGTATATATATGTGAATGTATACATATGTCAAGTGCATGTTTGTATGTATGCATGGGGGAGGGTATGTTTATATATTTATACGCACATACATATGTGTAGATTTCTCTCC
>NW_015396989.1:8900-14268 GCF_001527695.2 Protobothrops mucrosquamatus
CAGGGTTAGTCAACCTCGGCTCTTTTATGACTCATGGACTTCAACTCCCAGAATTCCTGACTCAGGAATTCTGGGAGTTGAAGTCCATGAGTCATAAAAGAGCCGAGGTTGCCTACCCCTGAGCTAGGGGAAGGGAAAGGAAAGGAAAGAAATTGAGGGAGGGAGGGAGGGAGGAAGGAAAAGTAAAAAAGGAAGGCAGGGACTGGGGAGGGAGGGGAGGGAGGGAGGAAAGGAAGGAAGGAAGAAGGAGCTAGGCGAAAGGAAATGAAAGAAATTGAGGGAGGGAGGGAGGAAGGAAGGAAGGAAGGAAGGAAGGAAAGAAGGAAAGAAGGAAGGAAGGAAAGAAGGAAAGAAGGAAAGAAGGAAGGAAGGAAGGAAGGAAGGAAGGAAGGAAGGAAGGAAGGAAGGAAGGAAGGAAGAGAAAAGTAAAAAAGGAAGGCAGGGACTGGGGAGAGAGGGAGGAGGGAAGGAAAGAAGGAAGGAAGGAAGGAAAGAAGGAAGGAAGGAAGGAAGGAAGGAAGGAAGGAAGGAAGGAAGGAAGGAAGGAAGGAAGGAGAAGGAGCTAGGGGAAGGAAAAGAAAGAAATTGAGAAGGGATGGAGGGAGGAAGAGAAAAGTAAAAAAGGAAGGCAGGGACTGGGGAGGGAGGGGAGGGAGGGAAGGAAGGAAGGTATTGGGATTAATTGGTTATGCAAAAATCAGTGGGGGTCTTTCCTTCCCTGGGCCTCCCCCTCTCATTCTCAAAGGGGCTGAGTTCACACATCAAGCTAAAGCAACGTGAAAACTAATCCAGGTTCAAAGTTGCCCACTTTAGCACAGATCTTATAAAGGGAGTCCTCAACCTACGATCATCACTGGGAACAGACTCTCCATTGCTAAGCAGGGCAATTGTTAAGGGAGTCGCCCCAGAGCTACAACCTTCCTTGCCACTCCAGTTGTTAAGTGAACCACGTGGTCCTTCAGCCAATCCGGCCTCCCCCTCTGACTCGGCTGGTGGGATTCCCGCTGGGAAGAAGCCAGATGGGGATCACGTGGCCACAGGGAGGCCGCAGCGGTCGTAAGTGTGAAACCTGGTTCCAGGCCGCTTTTTTCAGTGCCCTTGTAAGTTTGAACGGTCACTAAGTGGGCGGTATGCATGTGGAGGGCTTCCCGCGAAGAACTTCATATGTAACTTTTGTTGTTTTATTAATGTATAAAATGCAAAGAAAAATAAAGATAGGAAATTAAGGGAAGAAAAAAGAAAGGGGTTATGAGGTACAAAGGAAGTAAGAAAAAGGGCTGACGTCCGACTCTTTTTAGCACAATATAACGTTACAACCTGGAATGCGGCATCCAGTTTTGGTCACCGTATCACAAAAAAGATGTTGAGACTTTGGGAAAAGTGCAAAGAAGAGCAACTATGATGATCCAAGGCCTGGAGACTAAAACATACGAAGAACGGCTGCGGGACTTGGGTTTGGCCAGTCTAAAGAAAAAAAGAAATAGGGGAGACATGATAGCAGTATTCCAGTATTTGAGGGGCTGCCCCAAAGAAGAGGAGGGGGTCACGTTATTCTCCAAAGCACCAGAGGGAAGGACGAGAAAGAATGGCTGGAAACTGATCAAAGAGAGAAGCAACCTGGAATTAAGGAGAAACTTCCTGACAGTGAGGACAATTAACCAGTGGAACAGCTTGCCACCAGAAATTGTGGATGCTCCATCACTGGAGGTTTTTAAGAAGAGGCTGGACAGTCACTGGAATGGTTTAGGTTCGGCTGCTTGAGCAGGGGGCTGGACTAGAAGACCTCCAGAGTCCCTTCCGGCTCTGTCGTGATTGAATGAACCTCCTGTGAACAAGCGACTGGCTCAGACAGTCTCCAGCACTCCTCACCCAGAATGACCCGGAGGGGGTCCCCCCTTTCCTGGGAGGGCAAATTTTATAAAAAAGCAAAAGGTTTTATCAGGTGCAGCTCAGCAAATGCTCCAGGACTTTCCAACCAGCTAACCATCAAGTGTGACCCAAAAGGCAACTGGACTTTCTTGTGTGTGTGTGTTTTTCTTTTGAAACCGTTTCTGCTTCTCATCCCGGAAGCTTCTTCAGTTCATCATTCAGTTCTTCATGAACTGATGAAGCTCCTCAGATGAGAAGCGAAACGTTTCCAAAGAAAAGAAAAGAAAAACACAAGAAAGTCCAGTTGCCTTTTGGAAAAAGCCCCTTTGGGACAAACCCAACCCAGATGATGGAGAATCTCTGTAGACAGAAGTATAAACATTTAGTGCAGAGGTAGGCAACCTCGGCTCTTTTACGACTCGGGGACTTCAACTCCCAGAATTCCTGAGCCAGCATGGCTCAGCTTGGAAACCTCCCCCTTTCCCCTCAGCATGGCTGGCTCAGGAATTCTGGGAGTTGAAGTCCACCAGTCACAAAAGGGCCAAGGTGGCCTACCCCTGACTTAGTGGGAATCCGCCATGCTCTTTCACGGTCCCCTTTAAATGTGTCCTCTGAATGTCCCAGAGGTGCTTTTTTCAGGAGGCAACTGGGCTTCCTTTTTTCTCTCTGAAGACGTTTTGCTCCTCATCCAAGAAGCTTCTTCAGCTCTGACTGGAGGGTGGGGAATGGAAGGAAGAAGTGGAACACCTTCAAAGAAAAAGGAAGTCCTTTGGGACAACCAGGATGACAGAGAGTCTCCAGAGACATTTGGCTACGCAATGTTGTGTGAATGCAGCCAATTCAGGTGCTGCCTGTGTCAAAGCAGTCAACTTGGCCTTTGCCACTGTGCAAATAATAATAATAATAATAATAATAATAATAATAATAATAATAATAATAATAATAATAATAATAATAATAATAATAATAATAATAATAATAATAGTAGTAGTAGTAGTAGTAGTAGTAATAGTAATAGTAATAGTAATAATAGTAATAGTAATAGTAATAATAATAATAATAATAATAATAATAATAATAATAATAATAATAATAATAATAATGATGATGATGATGAAGTTGGAAGGGACCTTGGAGGTCATCTAGTCCAACCCCCTGCTCAGGCAGGAAACCAAATGGCTGTCCAGTCTCTTCTTAAAAACTTCCACTGTTGGAGCATTCACCACTTCTGGAGGCAAGGAGTTCCACTGGTTAATTGTTTTGTCAGGAAGTTTCTCCTTAGTTCTAGGTTGCTTCTCTCCTTGATGAGTTTCCATCTGTTGCTTCTTCTCCTGCCTTCAGGCGCTTACGAAAATAGCTTGACTCCCTCTTCTTTGGGGCAGCCCCTGAGATATTGGAACACTGCTATCATGTCCCCCCTCCTCCTTCTCTTCGTTAAACTAGAAGTACCCAATTCCAGCAGCCGTTCCTTGTGTGTTTTAGCCTCCAGTCCCCTGATCCTCTTTGTTGCTCTTCTCTGTACTCTTTCTAGAGTCACAACATCCGCCTCTCTGAAGGGAATTTGAGGCACAGCCACAGCCACCCCTGCCCCTCCCCAGCATCCCCAGAACGAGAGAGGGTCACTAAGGTGGCTTCTGCCAAGCCAGGATCCCCTTCGATGCTGGCTTCCCTGGCTTGGAAGAGGAAAAATCCATGCGTGGGTCTCTCAACCTCCCCTCTGCAAAGGCCATGGGGGGGGGGGAGGTGGAGGGGCTGGGGAAGCCCTTGCTTCAAGGGGGAAGGAAGCTGCCCTGGGCCCATGGCAGGAAGGGGAGGACATTTAACCAGCTGGGGAGAAAACCACCTCTAGGACCCCCTTCCTTTCCGTTGCTCAGCAGGGAAGGTGTGTGTGTGTGTGTGTGTAACTGTCACCATTCTCTCCATCACTGCATTTGCCTTATGGGGACCCAACTGAATGCCTTCCAGATCCCGGAGCCGTCCCCTCCCACCTATTCCAGCCCCCAGCCAACTGTGCAGCCCCAGCCCCTCTGCAGGACCCCTTTCCTCCCCCAGTAAAGGGCCAGCGCCTGTCCAGACCCAAGGCCCAAGTGGGGCCCCCAGAGCAATCTCCCTGGGTCAGGTGTAGTCAACCTTGGGTCTTTTATGACTCGTGGACTTCAACTCCCAGAATTCCCGAGCCAGCACAGCTGGCTCGGGACTTCTGGGAGTTGAAGTCCACGAGTCATAAAAAAGCCAAGGTTGCCTACCCCTGACCTAGGTCCTTCAGACACCCACATAAGAAGCTGGGAAGTGACTGGAGGCCCCCACCGACCTAGGGGGAGGCACGTCTGCCCCACCCCTGCTCTCTCTGGGGGGTGTGTGTGTGGGGGGGAAAGGACGGAGAGGTGCCTTTGGCAGCTTCTGGGTTCTTTGGGGCGGCTTTAAATATTTCAGTCCTTTTCTTCCGTCTTCCCAATTGGTACCACCTTCCCAGGGCCCCTGGGGGGTGGGTGGGGGAGAAGGGCGGTTAATTAAAAGCCAGATCAATTAACGAGTAGACCAAGACCCACAACGGGCAAAGAAGAGGGGCAGGAGGCCACGGACCCTCCCCCAATTCACCCCAAGTTCAGGGCTCCCCTCCCCCCCCAGAGGCCAAGCACGGAGTGGTCTTATCCCACCCCCACCCCACCCCCCAGCCGAGGTGGCCCTGCTGCCGGCAAGGCTCTGGCGGCTGCCTGCCTGCCCCCTCCCCTCCCCTCCCCTCCCCGGGCTGCGATCATTAAGCAGGTAAGTGCCGTAATTGACTCCGAATGTTGCCAAGAGGAGCTCATTTCGGCTAAATGGGGGAGGGGGCGCCCCCCCCGCGCGCATTTGCATAATAATAGTCTAGGGAGGCGCAGCAACACCGCGGCTCTTGTCTGCCGCTAAATCAAAGGACTTCATTAGCATTTAATTTTCACTCTCGCGCGTTGCACGGGAAGCCAAGAAGCCGCGGCGAGCCCCCCACCCACCCACCCACCCACCCCCGGCAGCAGCCCAAGCGAGACAACGGGGGCGCCGGGCGAGGGTCCCACCAGCCACCCACCCACCGACGGAGGCGGTGGTCCGAGTCCAGCCTGGTCGGGCTCCGGCGGACCGGTCCTCGCCCGCCTCGGGGGGTCGTCGAGACCATCCAGCCGCTGCAGTCGGGCCAGGTGGCTGCCCAGAGAGCGGCGGGGGCCCTTGGAAGCAGCCGCGGAGCCCCGGAGGCCCCGGGCCGGGGGGAGGGCGAGATGCTTGGCCCCGAAGTAGGGCGGCTGGGCCTTCCAGCGAGCTCCCCGTTGACCCCCTTCTCTCCACCCCCCCGCACCCCACCCCGGATCACTTGATGTTCGCCCCTCGGTTGCCTTGCCTGCATAGCTGATTAATGTTATTGTCGGCTCGCGCAACTGAAGTTGATCGGCATTAACACCCGGGGGGCTCCGGGGCTTTGTGAAGAGGTGCAGCTGGGACCAATTCTGCAGCCCCCCCACGCCCGCTC
>NW_015396989.1:14994-16613 GCF_001527695.2 Protobothrops mucrosquamatus
ACCCCCCCCCCCCCCCCGCCGCTTGTCCGCTATTTTTTGGAAGCAGACCTGGCAACCCTAGCTTCAAACAGAAAGAGCGGTTTGGGCTGACCTGTTAAGGAGGGTCAGGTGGGCGAGGAGTGCTGGGGTGGGAGACCACCTGGTCATCACCTCCCATTCCATTGGAAAAGCCCCTCCCCCTCCCCCACCCAGGAGAGCTGTCAGGAGGCCCCCCAAAGCAGATGCTGGGAGCCTTACTGACACCCCCACACACACACACACCCCTTTGACTTTTTCACCATTAAAGTCTTGGGACTTGTGAACAGCAGCAGAGCTTGGGGGGGGGGGCAGGAGCTGTGGGTTGGCTCAGGCAAAGTGTCAAGAGGGGCAAAACAGCCCCCCCCCAGGCAGAGGCTTCCCTCCCTCCAGGCCCCTCCAGCGTTTCTCTCCTGGGGAAGGAGGAGAGCCAGGGCGGGTGAGGGTAATTTGTGTGTGCTGGCATCAGGTAAAAGGCATAATTCTGCACCACTTGGACAACGGCCTTGCAATGCGGGTTACGGGCATGGGAAGCGGCCATCACAAGTCCATTAAAGGGCAACTTGAAGCCCTGGGCTGAACACTCCTCCCCATGGGGGGGACCCACCCCCTTCCCCCTTCCTGGCCTGAAGGATGTCCCAGAGCATCCCCCTCCCCCCAATCAATCCAGGTGTACCAAGGAGAGCAGGATTGATACAGCAGGAGGGTGGGGTCTTCTTTATTTTATTGGGAGGGGGGAAACTGGAAAGCACCCAGGACCCCACAGTCCTCCTCCTCTTCCTCTTCCTCCTCCCACCTCCTTCTTTTCACAAGCTCTACTCCCTTTTAGCAGTGATGATGTTACATAGTTGGGTCATGAAACGTCTGCAAGAAAAACCACCCAGCTCAGAGAGCACCCAGGACCCCACAATCCAGCCAGAAGCTTCCTCTGCTTTTCTTGTTCTCTCAGGCTGGTTCGAGACCCCTTTGGATGGGAACTGCCTGCCTGTTTTACTCTGAGACACCCAAAGTCTCCCTGTTCCAGTTGGGCTCTTTTTTTACATAAATAAATAAAATTTGTCAAGCAGCCCACCCAGGGCTGCTGTGGAGATGTGGATTGCCCCTTTCCACACTGATTTCCTGCCCCTTTGTGCGAAAGGGGGGATGGCATTACCGGCCACAGAGTCTGATAGAGGCTCGTCCTGGAGGAGGGGGGAGCGGTGATTTGGGCCTGGGAATTTATAAAACGAGGGGTCCCTGGTGCTCTCTGAGCTTGGTTGGTTTTTTTGCAGACATTTCATGACCCAGCCAGGTAACGGCATCAGTTTATAAAATAGCAGGGGGTACAGCACCCAAAGAACGCCGCATGGAACACCTTTGTTGCGCGAGCTGCTCTGGGTGCCAGTTTGCTTCTGGGTCCAATTCAGGGCGTTGGTTATGACCCCAGCCCCACATGGCACGGGGCCAGGCTATCTATGGAAACGTCCTTATCCCACTACATCAGCCCACCCTAACTGGTCAGGCAGGGAAGGTTTGTTGCAGACCCCGTCAGCCAACGACAGACTGGGGGGGGGGGGTGTAGGGAGAAGCCTCCTCTGCCGATGCCCCTGCCCTGTGGAACATTC
>NW_015396990.1:0-3023 GCF_001527695.2 Protobothrops mucrosquamatus
CTTGCTCCTGGGGAGGAAAGCTATGGCAAATCTAGACAGCATACTAAAAAGCAGAGACATCACCCTGCCAACAAAAGTGCATATAGTCAAGGCCATGGTTTTCCCAGTTGCAATGTATGGCTGTGAAAGTTGGACCATAAGAAAGGCTGAGCGCCAAAGAATGGAGGCCTTTGAACTCTGGTGCTGGAGAAGACTCCTGAGAGTCCCCTGGACTGCAAGGCGATCCAATCGGTCAGTCCTAGAGGAGATCAACCCCGACTGCTCCTTAGAAGGCCAGATCCTGAAGTTGAAACTGAAGTGCTTTGGCCACCTAATGAGAAGGAAGGACTCACTGGAGAACAGCCTAATGCTGGGAAAGATTGAGGGCAACAGAAGAAGGGGACGACAGAGAATGAGGTGGCTCGATGGAGTCACTGAAGCAGTAGGCGTGAACTTAAATGGACTCCAGAAGATGGTAGAGCAGTGGTTCTCAACCTTTTTAACGCCGTGACCCCAACCGGTCGTAAGTCGAGGACTAAACCGGTCGTAAGTCGAGGACTAAACCGGTCATAAGTCGAGGACTACCCAACCCGTCGTAAGTCGAGGACTTTCCCTGCCCGGGAGTGCCACGCATACGTGGTTCCACCCCCTGCACCGGCCGAGGTGTAGCTGACAAGCGGCAGAAACGGAGCAGGCCGACCACCAGCTGGCCCAGCCCGAGGGAGGTAAAATACCCTTGGAAAAGGGGAGAAAAATGGCGGACAAAAAAAATGGCGGACAGCCTTGCTTGGCGACCCCCATGAAATGGTCGATCGACCCCAAATGGGGTCCCGACCCACAGGTTGAGAACCACTGTGGTAGAGGACAGGAAGGCCTGGAGGAACGTTGCCCATGGGGTCGCAATGGTCGGACACGACTTCACAATTAACAGCAACAACAACAAAATAGAAAAAATATGATTAGCCTTTAAAGCGCCATAAGATACCCCTTTACACACCTTAAATCAGGAGTATTCAACCTTGGCAACTTTAACAACTGTAGACCTCAACTCCCAGAATTCTAAGCAAGAGGAGCAGAAATGTACCGATGCCAAACTCAAACTGACCTCCTTCTTCTTTAAGGTTTTCTTCTTCTTCTTCCTTCTCGAGCTCCAGGACTTCAGCTCCTGGAATATAATCTTTGACATCCAATTCCCCATATTCATGGATCTTGGCTTCTGAAGTGGCTTCTGTTGGTTTACCCTGCAGACAAATCAGTGCTTAATGAACGCTACATCCTACCGTGTTTCCCTGAAAATAAGACTGGGTCTTTTTTTTTTTTTTTTTTTGCCTCCAAAAGAGGTGCCAGGTCTTATATTCAAGGTAGGCCTTACCTCACCTCCTGCACCGACAGCCCCACCCAGCCGGTCCACTTCTTCTGGGGCCAAAGTTCTGCAGCTGCATTCGGGCCTGCATTTTGCAGTCAGTCCTTTCCGGAAGGCCTATGCAGCCGAGTACCAAGCTATGGATTCAATCCATAGCTCGGTGCTCAGCTGCTGAGGTCTTGCAGAACCGAGCTACGGATTGAATCCATAGCTCGGTTCTTGGGTGCATAGGCCTTCCGGAAAGCCCTATGACTGAGAAACGCAGGCCTGGCTGCAGAAGAGGCCTCATAAGAAGTGGGCCGGCAAGGAGAGGCCTGGCTGCAAGGTAAGTGGGTGTGGAGTGGGTGGGGCAGGTCCACACACCCACCCCCAGATGATTTTTAGGTGTGTGCCTCACCCCAAAACTAAAAGGCTTATTTTTGGGATAGGGCTTATATTAGGCCCACCCCCCAAAATCAAGCTAGGGCTTATTGTTGGTGTAGGCCTTACTTTAGGGGAAACACATTAAGATATTTCTAGAAAGGATGCTTCAAGACAACTAGGATGGCTTCAAGCTTGGGCAATCTTCTCTCTTGCTTCTAGAACAGGGCTCTCCAAATGGGGCAACTTTAAAGACTTGTGGACTTCAATTCCCAGAATTCCCTAGCCGGCTGAGGAATTCTGGGAAGTCCACAAGTCTTAAAAGTTACCCCGTTTGAAGTCCCCTGTTTTAGAAGATACCTAAAGAAGATGGATGGCAATCACAGAAAGCTTAAACAAGCCAGAACTGTCTTCTTCGACCTACTGGGTGGGTGTGGATGGAGTGGGTGTGACCTACTGGATGGGCATGGCCAGCTCTACATCGTTGGCGTCAAGGGTGCCTGTGGGGGCCTGGGCAGGAGTGGGACAGATCTGAGGGTCTCTGGCAGAAGGGGGTGGGACTGGGGCAAGCGCCAAGGCATGGTCCATTTCTTCATTCCTCACAAAGGGTGACACCTCCCCAGCATGCACCCAGGTGGTGGGGCCAACGCGGCAGGGTCTGGTTCCTCGCTGTTTCTACACGGCCTTGTGGAGCTAAGACTGAATGCGTTTCAGCATAGATGGCCACCACAAAATTGTACATTGGCTCCCGGCTGGCCTGGGCCAGGGCCAAGGCAATGGGGGCCGTTCCCTCACTGTTTCCAGGATGGCTTCGCGGGCCACATGAAACCACTTCATGGGCTGGATTGTGTTGGACATGTCTGACCTAGATGTTTCATACCAACTCTTAATTTTACTGGCCTCTTTTTTCTTTTCTTTTTTTTTAATTTCAGGAGGTGAACATCAATGTTTAGCAGTTCATTCTTTCTCACAGACATGAAATCATGATTTACCCGGAATTTTTTCTGCAACATCCGTGGATTCAGTGACTGGAACAGGTGGATGAGTGTCCTTGCTGACATCACTACGTCTGTGAAGAACAATGAACAACACTGAGCATGGCTTGCAAAGCTAAGTTCAGAAATATATATATAAAATTATGCCTTTGAATTGTATCCTTCCTGACGGCTTTCTGCTATTTCTATTTATTATTCATTAAAAAAAAATTATGCCTCCCACCTCCTCTACAAGCTGACTCTGAGTGGAAAACAAATAATAGGGCAACAGTGAAGCTCTCAAAAATGCTGGAAATAAATTAAAAAGCTGATTAAAAGAAGACACT
>NW_015396990.1:10963-13127 GCF_001527695.2 Protobothrops mucrosquamatus
AGAGACTGAGAAATTAAATATATGTGTTTTATTTTCTTTAGCTATGAGCCAGCCGTGTGCTGCAGCTGCCAAAAAAGCCAACACAGTTCTAGGCTGCATTAACAGAAGGATAGAATCAAGATCACGTGAAGTGTTAATACCACTTTACAATGCCTTGGTAAGGCCACACTTGGAATCCTGCATCCAGTTTTGGTCACCATGATGTAAAAAAGATGATGAGACTCTAGAAAGAGTGCAGAGAAGAGCAACAAAGATGATTAGGGGACTGGAGGCTAAAAAATATAAGGAACGGTTGCTGGAATTGGGTATGTTTAGTTTAACGAAGAGAAGGACGAGGGGGGACATGATAGCCGTCTTCCAGTATCTCAGGGGCTGCCACAAAGAAGAGGGAGTCAAGCTATTCTCCAAAGCACCTGAAGGCAGGACAAGAAGCAACGGGTGGAAACTAATCAAGGAGAGAAGCAACTTAGAACTAAGGAGAAACTTCCTGACAGTTAGAACAATTAACCAGTGGAACAACCTGCCTCCAGAAGCGGTGAATGCTCCAACACTGGAAGTTTTTAAGAAGAGACTGGACGGCCATTTGTCTGAAATGGTATAGGGTTTTCTGCCTGAGCAGGGGGTTGGACTCGATGATCTCCAAGGTCCCTTCCAACTTTATTATTATTATTATTATTATTATTGTTGTTGTTGTTGTTGTTGTTATCTGAGGTATCACCATTGTTCCTGCCCACTGCAACCTACCAGATATTTCTTCTGTACAGCTCAATCATCACATCCAGTGAAATCTTGGCTGCAGTTGGGTTGCTGTCTTGCAGCATTGTGTACATGAAACTCTGAAGCATCTGCAAAAAATAAAAAAATAAAAAATAAAAAGGAGACACTGTTTTTTGAGGAAGAGTCGCCTGGAGCTATCCAACTTAAAAGCTGATGGAAGGAGCCGAAAACTTACCGTGTTCATTCTGTTGTTCTTGTGTTTGGCATTGACGTTCTTGATGTCGGTAACGATGTGAGTGTATAATGTCTGTCGAAATAAGAAAGGTAAATTTCAGTACGAATAGCTTCTTTGAGGAAAAAAAATGAACAGAAGCAGAAACTCCATGATGGATCAAATCTCAGATAGATAAGATTTCTCGTCATTTGTCTGTGTGTGCAATGGCACACATTAAAATGAAATTCCGATCCAAAAGAATCACACCCATACACCTATACTGGATCTGTATGTATGTATATACCAGTGATGGCAAACCTTTTAGAGACCGAGTGCCCAAAAACTGGCCCCGCCCCTGCTCCGCCCCACCCCGTTCCCCACCCCACCTGCCCGCAGGGCCACTCACCGCCTCCAGGGCCCACCGCAGATTGCCCAGGCAGTCCAGCAGTGCCATGGCCACACCCTCTGCCCGCACCCCACAGCATCAACTGTGGGGGATGGGGCATGAGGGCAGAGTCTTGTCTACGCTGCCTGATTGCCATGACCTTGGCAACCCTGCTCCGTGTGGGCCACGCTCGGGGGCGACTTTCCTCCAGGGGGGGCTGTTGGTGAGGAGGGGGTCATGGGGGGAGGCGAGGCTGGGGCAACGGCACGTGTGCCCACAGAGAGGGCTCCGAGTGCCGCCTCTGGCACCCGTGCCATAGGTTCGCCACCACTGGTATATACAGTAGTGGCCAAAATTGTGGAAACCTTTTGGGGAAAAGTGTACAGTAGAAATGCCACCTTTGGTTAAGCTTCCACCAATTTTTCTTCTAATTTCTTTATAACTGTAGCCTTGTTCACTTAATAATACTATTTTATATCACTTTCTGGGTGACCAGTCAACTCTTTGCACCATGACTTTAATTTTATTACGTTTTACAAGCTCACTAAATGAAAGAACACAAAAAACCCCCAACCAACGTGATAGCTATCACATAACACACTGACAAATGTCCTCCTCTCAGCTTCAATACATGACATCAATTTATTTATTATTTTATTTATTTAATTTAATTTATATCCCGCCCTTCTCCCAACGGGACTCAGGGCGGCTCACAACATATTTAAAACAAAGGCATATATACAATCCCCCCCTGTAAAACCGAATTAAACCAAATTTTAAAGTTGTGTTATTTCGAATTCCTTAAAATGAACCCAGTATAAAATCCTCCCTAGGCCAGGTCCGCTTGC
>NW_015396990.1:13730-18674 GCF_001527695.2 Protobothrops mucrosquamatus
ACGGCCTCCAGGCAACGGGCCATCACGTCAAGGGCATCGTTGGGGTGGCCTGGGGTGGAGATGTACAACTGAGTATCATCAGCGTACTGATGGAAATCCACCCCAAAGCCACGAATGATCTCCCCCAGCGGCTTTACATAAATATTGAACAAAAGGGGAGAGAGGACCGACCCCTGAGGCACCCCACAAGTTAGGGGTCAATAACTGAATCCTGCTGTGATCTGATTGGCTCATGGCCAAAACAAGAGGACACCTGATTGGCTCTCTAAACACTCATGGCTCATTATGAAAAGCTACTCACTTTTCGTAAAAATTTATCATGGCAACGGAGGAGCTCGAAGAACAGTTCCAACAAGCTTGTGGGATTGATCAGGTTCTTGTTGCGTAGCAAGATCAGCGCTCTGCAAAACGTCTGCAAAAAAGAGGAAGGGATTACTACAAATGGCAATAATAACATGTGAATCAGCCAGACTGCAACACTAATACTAAAATAACCAAGGTATCCTATTCTTTCCTCTCATTTTTTTCCAGCTTGCTGTTTTTTTAAATAGCGCTTACCAACAGCACTTAGCGTTATACACCGCTTCATAGTGCTTTAAACCATAAGTGATTTACAGATTCAGCATATGGCCCCCAACAATCTGGGTCCTCATTTAACCAACTTTGGAAGGATGGAAGGATGAGTCAACCTTGAGCCGGTCAGGATCGAACTCGTGGCAGTGGGCAGAGTCAGCCTGCCATACCACATTCTAACCAATGCACCACCACAGCTCACAGAACAGAAAACCACTGCTCTTTAATGTTGGTAGACAGAAAATTCAAAGCATGGGCAAATGGTATAGGGCAGGGGTAGGCAACCTTGGCTCTTTTATGACTCGTGGACTTCCAACTCCCAGAATTCCTGAGCCAGCATGGCTCAGCTTGGAAACTCTCCCTTTCCCCTCAGCGTGGCTGGCTCAGGAATTCTGGGAGTTGAAGTCCACGAGTCATAAAAGAGCCAAGGTTGCCTACCTCTGGTATAGGGTTTCCTGCCTTAGCAGGGGGTTGGACTAGAAGACCTCCAGGGTCTCTCCCAACTCTGTTATTGTATTGTATTGTATCTAAATAACAGCCATTCGAGGTAGACCAATAGAACTCTATTTTAATGAGATTCTAGTAACAGAATCTTTCAAGCCTGATTGTATTTTTCGCTGCCTTCCTGCTGGCTGGCGAATTCTGGGAGTTGAAGTTCGCGCATCTTAAATTTGCAGACATACAAGTAGTCCTTGACTTACAGTCACTTAGTGACCGAAGTTGCAATGCCTCCCCCTCAAGAAAGGTACTAACAATCTGGTTCTGAAGCTGCCCCCCCCAGTGGTCACGTGACATTTTAGGTGCTTGGTAGCCATTCCACGCTTATGGCCATTTAGAGCGTCCCATTGTAGTGTCCCGCAGTCACATAACCATGATTTTTGACATTTTTGTGTTTACTTCCAGTTTTTTGGGGGGAAATGCCCCATAGCAAACAAACAATGTTTACTTAATGACCACAGATTCACTTAATAATCATGGCAATTCACTTTAAAAGATCATAAAATCAGTCACGTGATGATCTGCTTTATGTCACGATATACCATCATCATTGGCAAGCTCCGTAACTGTCCTAAGTTGAGGACTATCTGTATTGTCCTGGAAGGTCAAGGAAAAGCCAACTGAATTTCTTCCTAATACTTTCTCCTTTTCCTGGGCTCAAAGCATGCTTCCCTCTCTTTTAGTTTTGTAACCTTTTCTGAATATTTTGTCCAAGGTCACCGCATGTGTAAGAAACTCCAACTGTCATGGTTCCGACAGATGAAACTCTTCAAAGAACTTCAAGGCATTGTTTACCTTAAAGAATCTTTATTCGAGTAGCATAGCATCTGCATGTACATAGGCGACGCCAAAATCTGAATTCCCCTCCCCCTGAACACATAGTATCAAGCGCAATTCCCTCCTCTGATTAACAGTCATAAATCACATTCTCCAATTAGTTTGAAATGCAGGCTTTCCCTCTAGTTCTCCAACCTGCCATTTCTTATCATCTCTTTTCAAAAAACCTTGATTCTCACACTGCTACAATATTGTTATGTCTACCTAACTCCCATGCACATTCCTCCTCCTCTCCCCAGTATCATCTAATTCTAACTCTAAGAATAAAACATAAGAAGGAAAATAGCTGCATCTCCATATGTTGTCAAAGCAAGAACATCCGATGTTAGCAGCATTGACACCAGCAACCGAGAAACAGTGAAAAACCGTGCTTTTCACAGCTTTTTCACCTTCCCTTAATAAAAAAATATTATATAAATTATCAGCAGGGCAGCATGAGGTACCAGTCTTATGCTATTCCAGAACATTAGCTCCAATCTCTTAAGACAAGAAACAAAAGCAACACTGAGCAAAATTGTCCCCTCACAGAGACTCCTCTCCTTCCAGGAATCAAACATCTGGATTGCAGATGCTCACCATCCGAAGATCTGGATCCAAGACTGTATGACTATAGGACAACAATTCCTTCAACTGTTGCGGAAAGTCTTCTAGGTATTCAGGGTAGCAATGGGCAACCTGTTTAAAAAAGAAAAGGAAATCGGAGTAAAAAAAAATTCCACATCAATCGGAAAGTTTGTTTGGTTGTACTCAAATAACATTAAGGGGGCGTGTTTGGTGGCTGAAATGGATTTCTTCATGAATCTTTACGACAATCTCAGTCTCACTAATTGCCAGAGCACAGGTGTTAACTCTCTCAGGTAAACCAGAAAGGAAACTACCATATTTTCCCCAAAATAAAACCAGGTCTTATATTTATTTTTAATCCAAAAGAGGCATTAGGACTTATTTTCCGGTTAGGTCTTATTTTCGGGGAAATACGGCACTAAATGCGTCCATCTGGCTGACAATCTTAATTGGGGCTTATTTTGGGGGTAGGGTTTATATTACAAGCATCCTGAAAAATCATGCCGGGGCTTATTTTCCAGTTAGGTCTTAATTTCAGGGAAACCGGGTAAATGAGCTAAATCTATTTTACTGTAAGGCTACATTAACAGCATCTTGCAAGTCTGAAGGTACGAACTTCCTGCTGCCACTGTTTGATCAATTAGGGCAGGTCCTACCTAAGTTTCTTCCTCTGACCGCTAAGCCACTGGGAACTCCTGCTTCTCGTCTGATAATTCCCTAAGCAGCATCTTTTTCCTTCATCCCCCAAGGTTATCCACACATTCCATTACAATAGGTCAGGGGTAGGCAACCTTGGCTCTTTTATGACTCGTGGACTTCAACTCCCAGAATTCCTGAGCCAGCCATGCTGAGGGGAAAGGGAGAGGTTTCCAAGCTGAGCCATGCTGGCTCAGGAATTCTGGGAGTTGAAGTCCACGTAAAAGAGCCAAGGTTGCCTACCCCTGTGGCCTAGCTTGTTACAGAATCCTATAAAGGTTAAATCAATAATGAGCCTCAATTTTGCCCCAAAAACATATGTCTAGTGCAGGGGTAGGCAACCTTGGCTCTTTTATGACTCGTGGACTTCAACTCCCAGAATTCCTGAGCCAGCCACGCTGAGGGGAAAGGGAGAGTTTCCAAGCTGAGCCATGCTGGCTCAGGAATTCTGGGAGTTGAAGTCCACGAGTCATAAAAGAGCCGAGGTTGCCTACCCCTGCAATAGGTGATCTCCTCGGTAAACAAGCTATCTGGAACCCTTGTAAGATTTTGACATTCTTACATGAAACCTCAGCTTTGGGACCTTGGACTGTTTGGAGGGTCGCACAACTTTCTACCTTAGCAACCGGGACAACCCCATTTCTGAGGACACTGCGAATCCCTGTCCCAAAGAGAAACGCCACTTAATACCTTATTCTCCCATTCCCATGTCCCACAGATAACGTTCAATCCACAATGCAGTTTTCCCTAATCTGGCATTCCCTGGAAATTATTGGATGTCAGTTCAACCATGGTTTCACTACCAAACTGGATATTTTCCCCTAACGAGGCTTGCTGTCAATAGGGTACCAGTAACTGAGGACACTTTCTCTCTACATAGCAATTTCCATTGCTATGTTTCAAAACGTTTTACAGGGTTTAGTAATACTCTGGAATAAACTATTTCAGAGGACAGAATGCTAGTTTTGAAGATTACTCTTCAAAGCACCCATGTCGTTTCCTAGGATTGTGCAGCTATCTTCTGTGACATTATCTGGCAAAGATACAGCTGCTTCAAAAAGTTAACAGTGGGTGATATGTTTATGCTCCAAATCAACTTTTTGGAACTGAATCTAAAGCATTGGACTCCTTGCTGTATAACTTCTATTCCATACACTGTGTTTTTTCCACCACAGTATCCTTGCAACTCAAGAATGGTGATAATTTTCTTTGAAAATATTGTTAAAGCCACATTCAAAATGGTGATTCAAGCAGAGAAGAAACTACTAAATGAATTTGAGCTCCATACATTAGAATTGTCAGAAGTGATTATTCTCACTCGCTTACATTTAGAACCTTCCATTAGAATTATCTGAAGCCTTAATATTTTTATTTCCTTAATAATTTGATTTTTTTTCCCTTCAGTGAGGGAGGCTTAAACTAATTCAAGCAAAATTCTCTCTCTCTCTCTCTCCCCCCCACACACACACACCATGAATTTTACCTGGGCCAAAAACATCACCAATTCACCCAGTTCTTTACTGGGCTTTGCTGGCTGAAGCTTGAATATTTCCACATTGGACTTATAATGGCGATATTGTTGAAGGAACTAGAAGAAATCCAAAGAAGAAAAATTACTGGGAGTGAGGATCGAGAAGGATGCTTAATAAAACAAATAAGAATATTCCATTCAAAAGGAGAAGTGGAATTCTAGGATTTACTAGGAATGGCAAATTTTCAGAGCCTGCAAACAAAACTTTCCAGTATTTTATATTATCCAATGGAATGAGGTAACAC
>NW_015396991.1:0-4735 GCF_001527695.2 Protobothrops mucrosquamatus
GTTTTTCTTTTGATATTTACAGATGGAGAAGAGCCTCTTGCCTCTCTGATTTTCTCTGCCTTTTATTTCTGCTTTTTTGGCAGTCCTTTACTTTTCTTTCAAGATATTCCTTTCAGCCGCCTCTCTTCAACTGACCTACATTGTCAACAGAAAACACAGTGGAGTTTTGCCTGGAAGTAGCTATGGATCCCTCTCTCTCCTCCTCCTCCCCCTTTTTTTGAAGGCGGGGTTGCTTTAAGTTCCTTGGAAAGGCTGAGAAATTCTTCTTGCTAAAAGTCAGATCTGTTGCACCAGGAATGCAGCTTTGCTTGGAGAAAAATTCGGCAGAGCAATGCCACAGGAATATGTGTTTTTTTTTTAGTTTGCTTTAGTTTTGTTTGTCCTCGACTTGCAATCATTCGTTTAGGGACTGTTCAAAGTTACAATGGCAGTGAAAAAATTGACCTATGATCGGTTCTCACACTTACTATCGTTGCAACATTCCTGTGGTCACAGGATCAGAATTCGGACACTTGGAAATTGGCATGTACTTGTGACAGTTGCATTGTCCCGGGGTCATGTGATCACCATTTTGTAACCTTGCCAGCTGGCTCCCGACCGGCAAAGTCAATGGGAGAAGCTGGATTCGCTTAACAAACCACGTGATTCGCTTAAGACTTGCAGTATTTCTCTCAACGTGGCACAATGGTCGTAAAATAAAGCAAAAATCACTTAGCAACTGTTTTGCTTAGGGACAGAAATTTGCAGTCATAAGTTGAGGATGACTCTAGTTCATGGGTCAGCAACCCGCGGTTCTTTGAGTCTTCTCCTACGGCTCCCAGCCTCCTCCGCCATTTGCAGAGAGAAAGACAGAGACAGAGAGAGGCACTTGTGCTTCCCTTCTCTCTCTCTCTCTCTCTCTCTCTCTCTCTCTCTCTCTCTCTCTCTCTCTCTCTCTCTCTCTCTCTCTCTGTGTGTGTGTGTGTGTGTGTGTGTGTGTGTGTAAAAAAAAAGAGAGTGGCCTCACGCTGTTCTCAGACAAGCTGACAAGCTTATTGGGCAGGGCTCCCTCCTTTGCTGCATCTCAGCAGAAAGCAGAAAGCACCATCTCTCTCTCTCTCACACACACACACACACACACACACACACTTTCACACTGAGTGGGGGAAGAGGACTGGCAGACCAAGGGCAAGAGAGAGCCAGCCCAATAAGAATGTGTGTTAGCTTGTCGGAGAACAGCGTGAGGCCAGCTTGCCAGGTGAGCAGAAGATCGGAGAGAGGGAGAGAGGGGGGGGAGAGAGAGGGAGGGAGACAAAGAGAGGAAGAGAGAGGGAGACAGAGAGAGAGAGAGAGAGAGAGAGAGAGAGAGAGAGAGAGAGAGAGAGAACTCATGCACAGCAGCCTCTATTTCTTTTTAATTAAACTCTTCAATCAAGCTCCACTGCTCTTGCGTGCGTGCGCACGCGCACGTTTGCGGCTCCCAATGTTTTCTTTTCTCTGGGAAACAGGTCCAACTGGCTCTTTGAGTGTTTAAGGTTGCCGACCCCTGCTCTAGTTGCAACCATATTCTGCATCTAGCACTGTTTTTGTTGTTGTTGTTGTTTTAAATGTTCTCATAGGGAGTGATGGGGAAAAAATATTTTCTGAAAAATACAGCCGTTCAAAGAAGAGGCCACCCTACTGGGTGATTTTTTTTAGTTTTGATAGATAGTTCCAAATTGCTCACGTCTCTTTATATGACAAATGGAAATGTTAAGGCCCCATCATTAATTCGTTTGCTTTCATCTGCGAGGCCTGGGTCATAATTCCGGAGGCAGAAACGGAGCATCTGGAATACACTTAAGAAGCATCTTTTTAATGTCCCTGACAACATGTCTATTAGCGAAATTGACAGCTATTAATACCAAACAGCCAGAAAGAAGTTTACTACGTTAAAAACAGAAGTAGCAGTTTCCCCCCCTCTGCAAATTAAATATGCATGTATTGTTCTGGGTGTGGCGGAGCATTAGAAAGAGAGAGAGAAATATCTGATGAATACTTTTGTAAAGAGCATTAACAAGCTGGGTGAAGCCACCAATATTTTAGGTTCGGGGTAAATTGTTATCTATATCTATTGAGCTGGATCACAGTAGGAAAAGATGGGCACCGAAGGTGGCTGGAATCAAAAGTGAGCAGGCAATTTTCAATAATCATATTCTTTGAGAAGCTAATAGAACAATGGCCGGCCTACTGAGTTAAATTATATCTAATTTTTCCTTCTGGGTTTTAATCCATCATTCTGATTACTCGTCCCTTCCTCAAGGACGGAAGCATTCATGAGTTATCTGAACCTCTGGACAGCAGGACTTTTCTCCTGGGGCTTCCTGTCTAAGGGAAGGAGTTCGGAAGCCACGTACAGGAGTTGCTTCTTCTTCCATCAGGAACAAATGATGATTGTATTCAACAAGACGTGAGAGCTCAGAAATCAGATTTAAATGCAAGGGAGAATTAAGCCTCCCCTTCTCCGATTAGCAGCCTAAGAGGCCGAGAAAACCGCTGGGGGAGAAGGCGTCGTAGTGCCTTGCAATCAGGCAAATAGGTATGAAAAACGACAGATGTAATTGCTCCAAGATGAGTTTTAGCCTTCAAGTAAACATTAGGAGGAACGTCCTAATAGTAGGAAGTGTACAACATTGGAATGGGAGAGGTGAATGCATTACCGGAAGCACGGAAGCAGAATCTGGGGATATTATAATTGTGGTAAGCAGGGAATTCAGCCAGATGGCCCTCTACGTCCATTTTGACTCCAGTTCTACCAGCAAATATTTGCAGGTTTATTTCAATTTGCAATAAGTACCTTTCCTTCCAGTTTTCAAATGCTGGAAATATACAGGTAGCCCTTGACTTACAAAACATGTTAAAAGGGAGCGACTGAAGTGGGTCATTTCCCACTGAATAGCAGATATGGAACTGTGCAGGTAGTCCTCAACTTACGATTATAATTCAGCTCCAAATTTTTCTTGCTAAGCGAGACAGTTGCTCAGTTGCCCCATTTTATGACTTTTCTTCTTAGTCACACGGTTGTTAAATGAAGCCTCATTGGCTTTGCTTGTTAGAAGGTCACAAAAGGGGATCACGCGACCCCGGGACACTGCAACCGTCATAAGTACGTGTTAGTTGCCAAGCCTCCAAATATGGATCACGTGACCACGGAGATGCTGCCATAGTTGTGAAAAATGGTCATAGGTCACCCTTTTCAGTGCTGCTGTTTGAGTGGTCACTAAATGAACGGTTATAAATAGAGGACTCAAGGATTCCCTTCCCTCCAAGGCATTTTGGCTCTTCCTTTGACGTCTAAAGCCAATTATCCTTCAAAAAAAAACACATCTCAACATCTCAATAATATCAAATCACAAGAAGGATAGCAATGTTCTGGGTGGGGGAGGGGGAGGAGAATAATTTTTTCTGCAAACAAGCAACATTTCTTAAAATAACAGTGTGCCCCTGTCTCCCCCTTGAAAAGAACAGAAAAAATAAGTCTTAACAATAGGATTTAAAGAGGGGTTGAATTGCCCTCCCTTTTTTACTTCTCCAGATGCATATTAATTTGGTCCCTTTGGATAACTGTTCCCTCAATAGAACAGCTTCTTGCAAGGTGATGGTATGGATGGATGTTTAGCCATTCTCTCTTTACTCAGGCCATCATTATAGCTGGATCCCCAAGGAAATAGCCTTATCTCCTCTTTGCTGGGGTCATCTGCAAATGCTTTTGTTCCCGTCTCAGCCAAGGTCACCAAATTCTGTAGAAGTTGTCTCTGTAATCTCCAGATAAACATTTAAAGCAAGCAAATATGACACTGCCTCTGCCTTTGATGGAAAGCCCTCATTTCTGTGTTTTTAAAGGAAGTTTTGATAGACGAGGAAGGTCAGTCGAAGTGGTGGACAATTGGCAGTGATGCTCGAAAAGGCTTGGAGGTCATCTCTGCCCTCTCACCCCACCCAACCGAAAACCTTTGAATCTGATTTTTGGAGTTTTTTTCTGAATTGAAAGGTCACCAGACACAGAAATGCTCACAGGCAGAGTATGCTGATCTTGTCCTTATTTAGCACAAAAGCGTGGAGAAATATCTCATCCTTCATTGTATCTGATTTTCTTCAGATGCTGGAAATTCTCAGATTTCTATGGAAGCCCATCTTGATGGAGGTCCTGGCAGGATTTTTCAGTAGCAAGGCCTCTGTCTTTACTCTAATGATGTTCTAAACTTGTTGTCATACACATTATCCCCAATTCTAAATAGACCTCGATGCATATTCACGCATAAATCCTAACATCTATTGTTAAGAGTTTTCCCATGGAGGCATTCTGTAATGTCATCTTCTCAAATCTGCTGCCCATCAATTGGATCGTGCCCATACCGATTTAGATGTTTTGAGCAGCTGTTTATTCTTCTATTGTGACACATCTTCTCCCATAACCAGCTTCCTGAAACAGACCGGTTAATCCGTGTCTTTCTCAAATGTTCAATTATTATTGTCTGGCTGGCTCTTGATACAGCATAAGTATCTGAGATAGGCAGATTATTATTATTATTATTATTAATTTAATTTCTATACCGCCCTTCTCCCGCAGGACTCAGGGCGGTGCACAGCATATTAAAACAGATACAAATATCAATATACAAAAATAAAAACCCCTCTAAAACCAAATTAAAAACCAAATATTAGAGGCTGTGTTCCAATTAAAATTATACTTAAAATCATCCCTAAGTAAAATCCT
>NW_015396991.1:4968-7710 GCF_001527695.2 Protobothrops mucrosquamatus
AATATCAATATACAAAAATAAAAACCCCTCTAAAACCAAATTAAAAACCAAATATTAGAGGCTGTGTTCCAATTAAAATTATACTTAAAATCATCCCTAAGTAAAATCCTCCTTAGGTCAGGCCCGCTTGCTGGAAAAGCCATGTCTTGAGGGCGCGGCGGAAAGTAAGGAGATCCGGAATCATCCGGATCTCGGGGGGGTAGTTCGTTCCAGAGGGTGGGAGCACCCACAGAGAAGGCCCTTCCCCTGGGGGTCGCCAGCCGACACTGTTTGGCCGACGGCACCCTGAGGAGACCCACTCTGTGGGAGCGTACCGGTCTATGGGAGGAAACCTGTGGCAGAAGGCGGTCTCGGAGGTAACCAGGTCCGATGCCATGGAGCGTTTTAAAGGTGGTAACTAACACCTTAAAACGCACTCGGAAGACCACTGGTAGCCAGTGCAGCTCGCGCAGGAGCGGTGTTACATGGGAGCAACGAGTCCCTCCCAACACCGCCCGCGCGGCCGCATTCTGGACCAGTTGAAGTCTCCGGGTGCTCCTCAAAGGGAGCCCCATGTAGAGGGCATTGCAGTAGTCCAGGCGGGAGGTGACGAGAGCTTGAGTGACCGTGCGCAAAGCGTCCCGGTCCAGAAAAGGACGCAACTGGTGGATCAGGTGAACCTGATAGAACGCCCCCCTGGTCCCGGCCGACAAATGATCTTCCAGTGTCAGCCGTGGATCCAGGAGGACACCCAAGTTGCGTGCCTTCTCTGAGGGGGCCAAAATTTCGCCCCCTATAGACAGCGATGGAGTCAGCTGACTATGCCGAGGCGCCGGCAGCCACAGCCACTCGGTCTTGGAAGGGTTGAGCCTGAGTCTGTTCCTCCCCATCCAGATACTTGATTTTGTTGGCTTGTGGTCCTAGCATAAGCTTAGATACCTCCCTGTTGGCTCAGGAACCAATTCAAGTTCCTCAGCATAGTGAAGTTGTTTTTCATTAGCCTTCTCACTTCCTTAGCCTTCTTACTGTAGACACATCTATAAAGAAAAAGTCTCCAATTCCAGTTGCTGGCATAGTCTTCTGGCTGAGGATAGGGCAGTTCAGGGGTCTCCAAACTTGGCAACTTTAAGACTAGTGGACTTCAACTCCCAGAATTCCTCAACCAGCATGCCAAGTTGAAGTCCACCATCTTCAAGAATGATGCGTGGGGAATTCTGGGAGTTGAAGTCCACAAGTCTTAAAGTTGCCAAGTAGATGTTAGTAATTAGAGTGCATGAGATTTCACAAGGTAGACTTCTGGACCAGCTGAAGAGGAGGCAGCTTTTGATTTTTAGGGCTATACAGCCAGAGCAAAAATCACAGGATAGAGGGACAATCTTTTTCCCATCTGATGTAGAAAATTGCTGGTTAATTATATCTGTATCATGCAAAATCCGTAGGGATAGACGTTCCTGCTACAGGCCTTGTAGGCCAAGCGACTTGTTTGGAATCTTTTCTGTCTCAATGTTGGCTTGTTTCCCCATCTCGTTTAACTTTGTAGCCAAGATGTTTGCTTGCTTCATGGATAGCTGAATCCTGAGCTCTCCATATCGACAGTCACTTAATATTTATTTGTTGCTATGAATGCTTTCTCCTCAATTCTCAGCCCATCTGCTGTTTGGACAGGAAATGGGATACACATGCCTAGTTGTGGCAAAAAAAATAAAAATATGCACAGAGAATAATGCCTTATAGTAACAGGGACCTAATTTGCTCTGTATGTATTAAATTCTTGCATAATTCCAGCGCATAATTTCAATTACAGTTACAGCCATCCTGTAGAGTAGGCCAAATTTATTGTGCCCTTAGTGCAACATGCAACTGAGACCAACTCAGGAGCTACAATTCAATGTTCTCCCCCTATTTCACAGCTCACAAAGCCTGAATTCAATTATTGTTCCTAGGATTCTGATCACAGGCATAATTATTCTACTTATTGAAAATAAGCTGAGTAGGACTTCTGAAGAGGAGATAAAATCAAGGCTTTTTGAGGTCACCAATGCCAGTTCTAAGGTGAGGGAGAGCAGAGTGGGAAGCTATTTTGTAAAGGCTAGCAGTGTATTAGTGCTTTCAACCTGTTTCATACTCTCTGTTTGCAAAAGAGAGAAGAGACTGTGAGATTTAATTTGGCTGCCTTTACAGTAGATGTGATGCCTCTGACCTTAACTTGGCTGAACGAAGGGTGATATTCTGTGAAATGTCAAGTTCTGCACCATCTTTGGTGACCTGGCTGAGATTTAAGGAGGAGCAACCAAATCTTACCTTGATCATTAGGAGACCCATACTATCTCGGTTTTGCCTGAGGACTTGTGCATGGACCATCTTCACGTGTTAATCTCCACCGTCATGACAAATACAAGCTGCTAACATTTGAAAAGCAAACCAAATAAACAAGGTTCCCCTGAATCAGAAAACATATAGTAGGATTAATTCCACAGAGAGATATGTGCACCAAAACATGGGCTCTTAATGGTTAATGCTCTCCTAATGCACTCTCAAGCATTGGACAAAAAAACCAATGCAACCCTAGGCTATATTAACAAAGGGATAGAATCAAGATCACGTGAAGTGTTAATACCCATTTATAATGCCTTCATAAGACCACACTTGGAATACTGCATCCAGTTTTGGTCACCACCCTAAAAAAAAAAAAGATGTTGAGAATCTAGAAAGAATGCAGAGAAGAGTAACAAAGGTGATTAGGGGGCTGGAGGCTAAAACATA
>NW_015396992.1:0-7710 GCF_001527695.2 Protobothrops mucrosquamatus
GCAGGAAAGGCGCCCTCCTGCAAAGAAGCGTTAACAATTCCCTGGAGCCAGGCTCGTGTACCCTCCCGGGCTGCCAGTACCAGCCAGGAGGGGCACGGATCCAACAAACATGTGGTTGCGTTCAGCCCTCCCAAGACCCTGTCCACGTCCTCGGGAGCAACAGAATCAAACTCCTCCCATACAACCGTCTCAAGACCTGTCTTGAGATGTAAGGGTGTCTTTATATGTAAGGGTGTAGGTATATACATATGTTATGTATAGCCTTACATGTGTGTTTTGTATATGTACACTTTGAGAGCAGGCAACAGAATTTCATTTTTAATGTGCCAGTATGCCAACAGTAAAAAATGACAATGAAGGTTATATAATAATAATAATAATAATAATAATAATAATAATAATAATAATAATGATGATGATGATGATGATGATGATGATGATGATGATGATGATGATAATAATAATAATAATAATAATAATAATAATAATAATAATAATAATAATAATAATAATAATAAAGTTGGAAGGGACCTTGGAGGTCATCTAGTTCAATCCCCTGCTCACGCAGGAAACCCTATACCATTTCAGACAAATGGCTGTCCAGTCTCTTCTTAAAAACTTCCAGTGTTGGAGCATTCACCGCTTCTGGAGGCAGGTTGTTCCATTGGTTAATTGTTCTAACTGTCAGGAAGTTTCTCCTCAGTTCTAGGTTGCTTCTCTCTTTGAGTTCTAGTCCTGCCTTGGGCATAAAGCCAACTGTGTAACCTTGGGCCAGTCCCTCTCTCTCAGACTAGGAAGAAAGAGGCTCTGGACCTCACACATTAAGAAGGTTTCAGGAAAAAGAAAGATTTGTCAAGAAACCACAGCTCACCATTCAAAATTACTACAAAAAGAAAGTGAAAACGACCATTTTATCCCCTCACTTTTACCCCCCAGGGGTAAAAATGCTAGCAAGAAGCATCATGGGAAGAAGTCATACAAGGGGGCATTATGATTTGGGGGGAGGCAGATGACAATCACCTCACGATGCATTGCTGTATAGCCCCCTGAAAAACGCTGTGAGATGAAAAACCACTATAGGGAGCTGCCCACATTAGGAAAGGCTCACTACACACAAGATATGTTAGATGAGCAATTCCTCAGATGTCCTACTCTATCAAATGAGCGAACTTCTTTCCATCTGGCCAAGATTAGGATTGGGGAATAATAGCAACAGCAATAGCAGTAAACTTATACACCGCTTCACAGTGCTTTACAGCCCTCTCTAAGCACTTTACTGAGTCAACATATTGCCCCCCAACAATCTGGGTCCTCATTTTACCGACCTCGGAAGGATAAAATGCTGAGTCAATCTTGAACTGGTCAGGATCGAACTCCTGGCAATGAGCAGTGAGTTTGCCTGCAACACTGCATTCTAACCACTGCGCCACCACGGCTCAGGTTGTGATGACAGGAAAAAGTACATTCAAATGGGTGGAGATGATGGCATATAAACCAGAAAGTAAATTTCTGAAATTAATCATTTATTTCCTATAGCTCTAAGATCTAGAAAGGAAAGTTTGGACTGAATGCTAAAATTGCCCCTGAAAATATGAAAGCGAACAAAAAAAGATTCAATATAAGAAAGATTCCTTCTTCATCAGAAATCACCAAAATCAAGACAGGAAATAGTGTGTTCACTTTCTCACAGGCAAAGGATTTCTCTGACATTATTAGCATTTCTATAATGAGTGGGAGAGACGAATGAGATATGAAAAATGAAGACGTTGACAAGAGCAGGGGAAATGTACAAAGATCAGACTAAGGGGTATGACGACGAAGAGGCTGGTTAGATGACCTAGGAAAAGATGAAATACAAGATTGATCAATAAAAGAAAATGAAAGCTCTCTTTGGTACAAAAAGGAAGAGGCTAATAGAGAAGCTGATGGCTCTCTTGAAGCCCTTGAGTAGTTCGGAAAGAAGTCATGTCCTATCCCTTCCTGTATGACAGGTGGAACACACTGTGGGCCCAATCACTGCACCTTTCTTGCTAGTGTTCAGCTGATCCGGGTTCCTGAGGTGGGTCCTGGGGGCGAGAGAGAATGGTGAGGCACAAGCACAAGGTAAGGGCCCTTCCATTTTTCCAATATTTTTCTCCTTGACTCAATTGTATCCTTACATGGAGCACAGCATGAGAACCTTAACATGGTAAGCCCTATTCCTAAGTTGCAGTGTAGTGAAACATTGTTGGTTTCTGGGAAAGAGACTGCGAGCGTCATACCGGGAGACGGAAGGCTGGTCACTGCTTTTGAATCAACCAACAAAGCGAGAAACGCCAACCTAAACAAGAGGACCTCACCAAAATTAAACACAATAGCGAACAAACAGCTTCTAAAAGAATGACCTCATATATGAACCTAAAGAAGAAAATTGATACATCCAAACTGAACACAATATAGGGAACAAACAGCTTCCATAAAAAGTGACCCTATATTCTAATCTAAAGAGGAAGACCGATGGAAACATGTCACTTTTAGAAGAAAACAAGAGCAAAGACTCAACTGTCGACCCTATGAAGCCCCTATGGAACTGAACAATAGTTTTCATGGCCTCCCCCTGGAAGAAAATATTCAGAAACCTATAAAAGAGCAGTCAACAATAGTTTCTAAGAAAGAGGCACAACCCAGCATTTCTGAGACAGGAGGAAAAGTATCCCAGACTTCCCTAGGGAAAAAGAAGTGGATATTGGTAATAGGAGATAAAATTCTTAGGGGAATAGAAACTGGACAGTCAATCTAGGGAGGTGTGTTGACTTCCTGGAACAAAGATCGAAGATGTGACTGTAAACTTACTAGGATAATCAACTACCCCTTTCTTCTCCTACACATTGGGAGGAATGACGTAGTGATGAACCTGAAAATAGCAATAGGAGATTACGAACAGCTGAGAAAGAGAGTTGGGTAATTAGGAGCACAAGTGGTGTTTTCATAAAAATGAAGGGGTCAAACTGTTTTCCAAAGCTCAAAAAGGCAAGACAAGAAACAATGTATGGATGCTAACCAAGGAGAGAAGCAAGCCAGAACTAAGGAGAAATTTCCTAACGAGAGCAATCAACCAATGGAACAACTTGCTTTCAGGAGTTCTGGGTGCTCTATCATTGGAGGCTTTCAAAAAGAGACCAGGCAATCATTTATCTGAAACGGTATAGTGCCACCTGCTCAAGTAGTGGGTTGGAATAGAAGATCTTCCAACTCTATTAGTCCCTTCCAACTCTATTATTCTATATTCTATGGTAGACTTTGGCAGTTGAAATGTGATGGAAATGGGATTTTGAAAGTTAGTTGAACAAAATTGTATTGATATTGATGAAATGCCCAATGGACAGTTGCAGGTTGAAATTGGCAGATGGACCTGTGGCATGAAGCCCCTGGAGGTCAGTCCGATGCCTCCAGCTAAAACCAGTAGAGGTTGGTCTTCTGAAGCTGATGGAACTGCTCCTTAAGAAGGTGGATGTCACAAGACAGAAGCTGGTAGAAGTTGGCACCTGAAACTTGGTGAAAATAGGCCCTTAGAAGCCAGAAAGATCATGGATGGGTGTCCAACAGATGTTTGTAATCATAATTCCTTAAAATCGGGTCCCTTGACATCCATTCACGCTGCAGATATTAAATGTGGTCAAGGCAAATGGTGAGTGAACGCAGTCGTGGTGAAAGGAACCAAGGGGATCTTCATGGAGTCAAGACAGTGGAAGTTGGGAGGTTGAATCTAGGGGTGAAGTCAGCAGACGAAATGGCTCCATGTACCAAGGGCAAGATGGGTGCATCATGATGGATGAAACTTCAACTCACTGCACCTATCTTGAATTTCCACAGATGCTACAGTTCAACTGGTCTGGTTTTCTGAGGTGGATCCAGGTGGAGAGACAGAATGGTGAGGCAAAACCTAAAAGGTAAGGACCCTTCCATTTTTCCAATATTTTTCTCCTCAACTCAGCTGTCTGACTGCACAGAGTGTGGCATGGCAATCTTGACAAGGTAAGTTCTTTTCCTAGGTTCCAGTCTACTGAAATATACTTGGTTTCTGGAAGAGAGACTGCGAGGATCATTCTGGAAGAAGAAAAGCTACTCACCGCTTTGGAGTCAAGAGGAAAATTGAACTTTTGGTACTGGTAGTTGGCGTAGTTCTCCTTCTTCCATTCCTTTTTTATTTCTTCCTTCAATACGCTGCTGACATGGGGGTTCTATGGTCCAATTGAGTGAGGCATGGAGCTAGAAGGCAATATCCTGAAATGTAGCACAAATTGCTCTTGAATAACAATGTAATTTTTATTTGGAACAGGATCTTTTCCAATAATCGACCAAGATGGTGACATTACCTTAACAAATCAGACCAGCTTGTCAGGTTTTCTGAGGTAGGTCCCAGGTGGAGGGGACTGAACAGTGAGGCAAAAGCTCAAGGTAAGGGCCCTTCCATTTTTCCAATATTTTTCTCTTCAACTCTGCTTTCTCAGTGAACTGAGTGCTGCATGACATGGTAAGTCCTATTCCACGTTTCCAGTCTAGTAAAATAAGGTTCGTTTCTGGAAGAGACGAACCCTTCCAAGACTGAGTGGCTGTGGTTGCCGGCTCCCAGGTATGGTCAGCTGACTCCATCGCTGACTATAGGGGGCGAAACTTTGGCTCCCTCGGAGAGGGTACACAACTTGGGGGTCCTCCTGGATCCACGGCTGACACTGGAAGACCAGTTGACGGCTGTGGCCAGGGGGGCGTTTTACCGGGTGCTGATATGGGGGTTCTGTGGTCCAATTGAGTGAGACATGGAGCTAGAAGGAAATATCCTGAAATGTAGCACAAATTGCTCTTGAATAACAATAGAATTTTTATTTGGAACAGGATCTTTTCCAATGATCTATCAAGATGGTGACATTACCTTCATAAAGCCGACCAGCTTGTCAGGTTTTCTGAGGTGGGTCCCAGGTGGAGAGGACAGAACGGTGAGGCAAAAGCTCAATGTAAGGGCCCTTCCATTTTTCCAATATTTTTCTCCTCAACTCAGCTGTCTGACTGCACAGAGTGTGGCATGGCAACCTTGACAAGGTAAGTCCTTTTCCTAGGTTCCAGTCTAGTGAAATATACTTGGTTTCTGGAAGAGAGACTGCGAGGATCATTCTGGAAGAAGAAAAGCTACTCACCGCTTTGGAGTCAAAATTCAACTTTTGGTATTGGTAGTTGGTATAGTTCTCCTTCTTCCATTCCTTCTTTATTTCTTCCTACAATACGCTGCTGACATGGGGGTTCTGTCGTCCAATTGAGTGAGATATGGAGCTAGAAGGCATTATCCTGAAATGTAGCACAAATTGCTCTTGAATAACATGAGAATTTTTATTTGGAACAGGATGTTTTCCAATGATCGATCAAGATGGTCACATAACCCTCACAAAACAGACCAGCTGGTCTGTTTTTCTGAGGTGGTTCCAGTGGAGAGACAGAACGGTGAGGCACAAGCTCAAGGTAAGGGCCCTTCCATTTTTCCAATATTTTTCTCCTCAACTCAGGTGTCTGACTGCACAGAGGGTGGCATGGCAACGTTGACAAGGTAAGTTCTTTTCCTAGGTTCCAGTCTAGTGAAATATACTTGGTTTCTGGAAGAGAGACTGCGAGGATCATTCTAGAAGAAAAAAAGCTACTCACCGCTTTGTAGTTAAGAGAAAAATTAAACTTTTGGTATTGGTAGTTGGCATAGTTCTCCTTCTTCCATTCCTTCTTTATTTCTTCCTAGAATACACTGCTGATATGGGGTTCTGTGGTCCAATTGAGTGAGACATGGAGCTAGAAGGCATTATCCTGAAATGTAGCACAAATTGCTCTTGAATAACAATAGAATTTTTATTTGGAACAGGATCTTTTCCAATGATCTATCAAGATGGTGACATTACCTTCATAAAGCCGACCAGCTTGTCAGGTTTTCTGAGGTGGGTCCCAGGTGGAGGGGACAGAACGGTGAGGCAAAAGCTCAAGGTAAGGGCCCTTCCTTTTTTCCAATATTTTTCTCCTCAACTCAGCTGTCTGACTGCACAGAGTGTGGCATGGCAACCTTGACAAGGTAAGTCCTTTTCCTAGGTTCCAGTCTAGTGAAATATACTTGGTTTCTGGAAGAGAGACTGCAAGGATCATTCTGGAAGAAGAAAAGCTACTCACCGCTTTGGAGTCAAAATTCAACTTTTGGTATCGGTAGTTGGTATAGTTCTCCTTCTTCCATTCCTTCTTTATTTCTTCCTACAATACGCTGCTGACATGGGGGTTCTGTCGTCCAATTGAGTGAGATATGGAGCTAGAAGGCATTATCCTGAAATGTAGCACAAATTGCTCTTGAATAACATGAGAATTTTTATTTGGAACAGGATGTTTTCCAATGATCGATCAAGATGGTCACAGAACCCTCACAAAACAGACCAGCTGGTCTGTTTTTCTGAGGTGGTTCCAGTGGAGAGACAGAACGGTGAGGCACAAGCTCAAGGTAAGGGCCCTTCCATTTTTCCAATATTTTTCTCCTCAACTCAGGTGTCTGACTGCACAGAGGGTGGCATGGCAACGTTGACAAGGTAAGTTCTTTTCCTAGGTTCCAGTCTAGTGAAATATACTTGGTTTCTGGAAGAGAGACTGCGAGGATCATTCTAGAAGAAAAAAAGCTACTCACCGCTTTGGAATCAAGAGAAAAATTGAACTTTTGGTATTGGTAGTTGGCATAGTTCTCCTTCTTCCATTCCTTCTTTATTTCTTCCTAGAATACACTGCTGATATGGGGGTTCTGTAGTCCAATTGAGTGAGACATGGAGCTAGAAGGTAATATCCTGAAATGTAACACAAATTGCTCTTGAATAACAATAGAAATTTTATTTGTAACAGGATCTTTTCCAATGATCGATCAAGATGGTGACTTGACCTTCACAAAGCAGACCAGCTTGTCTGGTTTTCTGAGGTGGTGTTGTGGCTCCATCTTGTGAGCCCCTCTTATCGGAGGAAGAAGGCTCCGAACATGAAGGAGAGGAAATGGCCAGGCCTCCCTCTCCAGGACCCTCCTCTTTGGCAATGCCTCAGGTGTCTCCCAACGGAGAAGAGATTGGCCAGGAGCCAGGTGTTTTGGATAGTGATGAAGATACGTTGTGGCTGGATCCACGCCAGCGTAGGCGCGACAAGCGTGCGCAGCAGAAAAGGAGGCATGCCAGAGATTAAGCTGAGTCACTGGACCACACCCCACAGGCTATAAAAGGGAGGTGGTGGCCATTTGGACTCTGTGATGGACAAAGCTAAATCTCTGGCGAAGTAGTTTGCTGTGGATTTAATTTCAAACTGTGTGTATTGTTTTTGTTTCTGTGTTCTCTGAGTAAAAGTTCTTGGCAGGCAGCTACGGAGCTGCTGCCAAGTTTCTTATCTGTGGCGTGGTGTGTGGAGAAGTTATTTAACCCTCTGCTGGCTGTTTGGGTGTGTGTGTCAGACGGGGACAGAACATCTTGTCCGTCACCAGAACATAATCCATCGTTAACCCACGATGGACCAACAGCTGCAGCAGCAGGTACAGCAGCTGATAGATGCCAATCAGCTCCTACAGCAGCAAGTGACCCAGTTACAGGCTCAACTTGCTTTGGGGAATGCTCCTGCAGCTCTTCCCCCCCTCCTCCTCCTCCCCGTTCGAGATGCCCAGTGAACGTGCCAGAGAGATTTTCTGGGCAG
>NW_015396993.1:0-1815 GCF_001527695.2 Protobothrops mucrosquamatus
TGGATGGTGGGGAATGGAAAGATTTATACTCCTGCAGACAGCTGTTTATTTGCATTCTTTTACAGAGTCACTGAGGCCACTTGGAAGATTATCTGTGTCCTCAAAGTCACCTGAGTGGTGGAAATGGGTCTGGACCCTTCTTGGTACTGCTGACAGGACTGTGTTGTTGACTGGAGATAGATGATGTCGTATTCTCCCTCCCCCCCCCCATTGAAAGAGGGCTGTTCAGTTTTGACATAGATAGTCTCTTTGAACCCTCTTTCAAACCAGCAGTCCTCTCTGTCCAAAATGTGGACTTTGCTGTCTTCAAAAGAGTGTTCTTTGTCTTTTAAATGCAGATGGACTGCTGAATCTTGTCCTGATGGGTTTGTTCTCCTGTATTGTGCCATGCGTTTATGAAGTGGTTGTTTTGTTCCCCCAATGTACAGATCTGCATGTCTCACTGCATTGTACTGCATATACCACATTGCTTAGTTTGCAAGGAATATAAATTCTTCCATTCCCCACTATCCGATCAGAGATGAAGAAGCTTCTTGGATGAGAAATGAAGCGTCTTCAAAGAAAAACAGGAAAGTCCAGTTGCCTCTTGAAAAAGCACTTTTGGGACAACCATGACCTAGATTACTGAGAATTTCTATAGATGCTTCCCCAATTCCTTATTAACATCTGTAGTTGGAAAACTTTTGCTTGTGATCCCATTTGGAGTATAGGTCCTAAGCCCCCTCTGAGTGGTCCCTTCATTTCTGAATTGTTCTAGTTATGATTCTTTGTTTCAGCTTAATTGATGTTCTTGGCCTTTTTCTGTCATTTTACTGCTCTGTGTTCCTCACTATCACCACCTTCCTTTGTTAAATTTTAAATGACTCCCCCTTTTTGATTCATTTTAACAATCAAATGCAGGCTATTATACAAATGAATGTTTCTGGCACCTATCTCTCTTACCTGTGTTGTAAATCACTTCAAATGACAATGCTTGTGACAATGCTTCAGTTTTCTTACTACTACAGTAGTTGAAGCAAAGCAGGATGGTTTGCATCAATTTACCTCAAAAATAGTTAGTTTCTTTCTTTGAGATACGAATTTAAGGTGCCCTGAATTTGGGAAACGGAAGGGGAGGTGGAGGCGAATGTTTTATGCATGGGGATTATGCCTTTTGCTTCTGGCACCTGGCAAGCGAAGTTTCAGAATGAAAAGCCACAGGAAGTGCTTTTGCTTCAGCAATTCCCATGTAAGCTTGTGAATTTCACCATTTCTTTTTTACTCCTAACGTCAGACTCGGAGACTTGCATAATGAGCCCTGTCAAATTTACACAGAAGCATGTTTTATTCAGCATGATGACCTAGAAATTCTTCTATTATTTCTAACACCAAATGCAGAGTTGGAAAAACTTTTCGTCATTTTTTGGGGGAGTGGAAGAGAAAATGTGTTTGTGTACGTGTAAAGAAAAAGAGAGAGAGATGGTAAAAAGCAACCTCACGGTTGCTGGCATTGCTGTGGTGCTATAATTGCTGTAATCATTGTTATTGCCTCTTTGGTTCTCATAGAAATATTCCTGGCCTGCAAATAAAGATTGGAGCAGTTACTGTACAGTCTCTAAATCCAGCCTGCATAGTACATGGCATATTTTGAAAACTTCACAAACCCATTGCTGCTAAATATCACCGCTGTCCCTGCTCTATACTTTTTCACAGCCACCTCCACTTTGAAAGACACACTACCAAGCACCTCTCCCAGCTCCATCACTGCCACCCCACTCTGCAAACTATTAAACATCTGATGGCACACAAGCACATTCTTTGTAGCCCACAATTATT
>NW_015396993.1:4965-7709 GCF_001527695.2 Protobothrops mucrosquamatus
CTTCTAGTAGTTGCATGCATGCAAAATCAACACACATCCTTGGTGTGTGGCTCTTTGATCCCTGGGATAGCTGTAATAAAATATTCAAGCAAGAATTTGACAATTTTTAATAAGCTACTATTAAGATGTATTCTATATTGTAAGAGATGGTGCCCACAGTGGGGGAGCTGGTGCAATGAATTACAGTGCAAGGGCAGTTTCCCAGAAAGGAAGAACCACATTCCAGAAAGGGGTGGGAGACAAGAGACAGCATAGCCTGGAGCTGGATAGCAGACAGAGGAAGAGAGTTTAGATAGCCACTTCCTAGAATCTACCAGGGTGTATCCATTAGGCTGAGAGTAGCAAAAGTTTAGTTTGGCAAGATTCTGTCTTTTGTGTGTAAACAATTATGAACTCAACTCTAGCTGAATTGTTCATGTTGTTCTTCTGCTTAGTCTGTGTAGTAGAAGAGTAGGCATAACTGGTGGTGGGAGGCAGAATTAAACATGTCAAGTCTTGAATTCTGCTATATGGTATCAATTTAGCAGTGAACTTTAGTTTAGTAGATTCTTGTATATAGGCTTGAGCGATAAATTTTTTTAACTCCAACTTAATGGATGGTCCTGATTCTTTGCACCTGATAACCTGGCATAAATAATTATTTCTCTCTTGAAAATATATTCTTCTGTAAACTTAGTGATACATTCAACCCTCCCTCCCTCCATCCATCCATCCCTTCCCTTCTCTTCCTTTTCCTTCCCTCTCTCCCTCCCTCCCTTCTTTCCTCCCTCCCTTTCTTCCTCCCTTCTGGCTTGTGTAAATTTTGGCAGAAAATACTAAATATTCAATCTTGTAATTCAATTTTGGTTATTCAGACTTTGAAAGTCTATTCCTCAAAGCCTATTGGTTTTCTGTCTGCCTATATCTGCTGTATATCTACTCATTCATTTCATGAATAGGCACTCCAGACGTTTCTAGAATATTACAGTGGTCATTATGAATGACCACTGACCATGATGGGAATTGGAAATCTGCTGTATTGGAGGGCCCGGGTTTCCTTAATGTATGTGCATAGAGTTTCTGTTTTCATTATCATCTCCTATATACAGTGTTCCAACAATGCAATGGACCAATGTCTTAAATACTGCAGTGGAAGGGCGGAAGCAGCAGTGTTCACTATCCCAACATATATGTTCTTTTGAGTCTTCCTGTGGTTCCCATGGGCACATGTCAGGCTTGGCAGGGGGTTAAGAGAGCATCATTTATACTGAAAATTCCTCTTGTCCTGTCTGTGTTCAACCCTGGTCATAAAATTTCAATAAATGCTGACAGGGAGGCAAGGTTCAAATAAAGATAAATATTTCTCTTTCAGAAATTACATTTCTGCCATAAAAGGAGGACATCCTAGGATCCTTAAAATCTTCCTCTTTCACACTTAAGATTGCAGTCTTAGTTTTGTATGTATCTTAGAAAGCACTTGCTAGATGTGGGGAATAGAAAATATAAAGCAGATTACGTATATCATTATTATTTTTTATTGGGTGGCATAACTGTTACTTCAGAATGATAAGTAAGTAAAGATTCAACAAATGTAACTCTGAGATTGACATGTAGCTACTTACCATAAGCATTTGTTTGCTGCTACAGATAATCCAGGGATAAAGTTGCCCTCAGGAAGCTAATATTTTGCACCAAGTGATTTCTAAGAATCGTCTAGTTAGTTTCTAACATATACACTACGAGTATATAAATTTAATGGTACAACATTGGTTTCAGTTTCTGTGTCACAATGAGTGTTCAGCTTTCTTTGTTAACTGAAGCTTTGACAGGTGCTTTTCTGATTGTATAGATGGATGTGTTGAATTTTCATAATAATGTTGGCAATAAGTAGGAAAAAAACACCTCTATCATTGTTCAGTGCAACCTCATTCATGTGTGTTTGCATGTCCAGTTTCTTAACTTTTATATGTGAGACCTGTCCTGTAACAGTGCAGAGACTGACAGAGAAGATAATCAGATGGCAAGCTGGATAGTGAGAGGCAGTAAAATACTAATAGAATAGAATAGAATAGAATAGAATAGAATAGAATAGAATAGAATAGAATAGAATAGAATAGAATAGAATAATAACTTTAGTGTCTCTTTGAATGTACACTAATCGGCATAAATTAAAATGAAATTTCCTTGCATACAGCTCTCAAAGGGTCACCACCTCTGATATACACTACATAAATATTACATAAATAAATACAGAATTATGCATATACCCAAATATATTATATGACACAGAGAAACAACACAGTCTAGTTCAGGTTATGTATACAGGTGCATGGCAAGAAAAATGAATCTTGCGAGTTTCCCAGACAGATGGCATAGGGAACAAAGCTATTACAGAATCGGATAGTCCTGCTAGGAATACTTCGAAACCTCCTCCCAGAGGGAAGCAACAGAAACAAAACATAAAGTGGGTGTGTGGGGTCTCTAACAATGCTTTGAGCTCTAAGCACATGGCGCTTGTAAGCAGCATCCTGAATACCGGGAAGTGAGCTTCCTATGATCTTCTCGGCTGTCCTTACCACTCTCTGTATGGACTTTCTATCTGAGGCACTGGTGCCACCGAGCAGTTTGTTAAAATGCTCTCAGTCGTGCCTCTGTAAAAAGAAATACTCGTATCAAAAAGTTATTAAAATTGACTTGAACCTTCAATATCAAGAAATTCTATATTGTACACAAGAGGGGACAGGCAAGAAAGCAGAAGTGAAGGT
>NW_015396994.1:0-7706 GCF_001527695.2 Protobothrops mucrosquamatus
GAATTCCTGAGCCAGCATGGCTCAGCTTGGCAACCTCTCCCTTTCCCCTCCGCATGGCTGGCTCAGGAATTCTGGGAGTTGAAGTCCACGAGTCATAAAAGAGCCCAGGTTGCCTACCCCTGGTCCCAGGGCTCACGTGATCACTTTTTGCGACCTTCTGACAAGCAGCCAATGGGAAAGCCAGATTCACTTAACAACCGCATTTACTTAACAGCCACTAACTTAACAACTGCAGCGATTCAGTTAAAAACCGTGGCACGAAAGGTCATAAAATGGGGCAAACCCCATTTAAGGGTCTTGCTTAGCGATAGAAAATTTGGGTTCAAATTGTGGCTGTTAAGTAGAGGACCGCCTGTATTTTACGTCCATTTTATTTTACCCACCAATCTCTGTGGTGGCTAGGAGTCCAAGATGACTTGCTGCACTAATCAATCAATCAATCAATTTTTACAACCCAGGCCAGGATTACTTAGTCCTTTTGCATCTCTCGCTCATCCCGAAAGAGCAAGCACTCCGTAAAGAAGAGAAATGCTTCACAAAATTATAGGGGGAAAAAAATAAAAGATTCCAATAGAAGGGCAGAGATAAAGAAAGATAAATAAAGAACTTTCGATAAAAGAGAAAATCCAGGTTCTACGGTAGCTTCCACGGGCACCTGGATTCCTTGAGTGGGTCTGGAGAGATGGCTTCAACACACACAACCCTCACACGCCAAATTTCCCCCAACTTCTCTCTTAAGGTGTAGAAGAGAGGTCCCTTGACCAAAAGTTTGCATTGCTAAGATTGAATACTGGCATTGTCACTCAAGGCTGAATTAAGTAGGACCTTTGTCCAGACTTTGGAGAAATTCCAGCCACGGCTTGGTGGACTGTACCCAGCCAAATAGACCTAGATGAGCTAAACAGCTGCGTCATGCTTGCCCCTCCCTTCCCTTTCCAGAAGGTTCCTTGGCAGACCCTCACCCATAAAGGAGATTATTTCTAACTCAAGGCTGAAATGAGAGTCCTTGGTGATCTTTGAGCTGGCTTGTTTTCTTGCAGATGTTTTATTACCCATACTAGATAAATTCATCGTGTTGACCGACTGGTTTGGGTAATGAAATGTCTGCCTTCTGTTAGCCTTAAGGAGGAGGGCTGAGGGGTCCTTGGTGCTCTCTGAGCTTGGTTGTTTTCTTGCAGACGGTTCATTACCCTACTAGGTAACATTATCAGTGCTAGAAGGGAGTGAGATTGGAGGAGGAGAACTGTGGGATATTTGTGCTCTCTGAGCTTGTTTTCTTGCAGGCATTTCATGACCCAAACTAGATAACATCATCAGTGCTAGAAAGGTGGGGATTTGGTGGAGAGGAGGAAGGGGAGGAGGGCTGGGGTGCTTGTTGCTCTCTGAGCTTGCAGATGTTTCATTACCCAAACTAGGTAACATCATCAGCCGTTAGTATATAAAATGAGAGCAAACCCCATTCCTTTACTAGCACTGATGATGTCACCTAAGCTGGTAATGAAATGTCTGCAAGAAAACAACCAAGCTCAGAGAGCACCAGGGACTCCATCATTGCTGCCCTCCTCCACTCCCTTCTAGCACTGATGATGTTACCTAGGTTGGTAATGAAACGTCTGCAAGAAAACCACCAAGCTCAGAGAGCACCAGGGACTCCACCGTTGCTGTCCTCCTCCACTTCACAAACTCCATTCGCTTCTAGCACTGATGATGTTACTTAGCATGGTAATGAAACGTCTGCAAGAAAACCACCAAGCTCAAGAGAGCACCAAGGACCCCACAGCCATCATTGTCCTCCTCAACCCTCTCCTCTTGCTCCTCCTTCCATTTTCCACTTCCTCCTCTTTCCACTCCACTAACACCATGCTCCCTACTAGCGCTGGTGATGTTACCTAGGCTGGTAATGAAACGTCTGCAAGAAAACCACCCAGCTCAGAGAGCACCCAGGACCCTTCACCCACCAGGCGGTCTGTCCGGGGAGGGCTGCTGCTGCCCCCATTAAGCTCTTGGGGGGCTGCTTAGAGTTGCCCCAAGGAGGGACCTTCTGGAAGGCCTATTTGGGGTGTGTGTGGCTGTCTCAAAATGAGGGGGTGGACATGAATCAGTTGCTCTCCCCCCCCTTTTCATGGCAGCAAAGGCAAAACTGGGGAGGGGGGAACAAGGAGTCTTTATTAATAATAATAATGTTGGAAGGGACCTTGGAGGTCATGTAGTCCAACCCCCTGCTCAGGCAGGAAACCCTATACCGTTTCGGACAAATGGCTGTCCAGTCTCTTCTTTAAAACTTCCAGTGTTGGAGCATTCATATTGCAAAGGCTTCTCGCAGGCTGGGTCTCCACCGGACCCCGCGCTTCTCGGGGGCCCAGAGCCGCTTCTTCGCGCCCCACCACCACCACACACACACACACGCACGCGGGCCGGACTCCAGCTCCCATCGTCCCCAGCCCCGGTGACCTCGGCGGGGCGGCGCATGGGAGCTGGAGTCCGGCGGCGAGGACAGGGAGTCCCCCCTCCTCCCTCACTGACCGTAGGGCTGCCCCCCGAGCTCGTACTGCTGCATGCGGTAGACGGTGAACTCGTGGGCGGCCGAGGCCGGCGGCGGGCCCAGCAGCAGGAGCAGGACGGCGGGCAGCACCAGCAGGAAGCTGAGCGGCAGGCACGAGGCCTTCAGCAGCACCGAGCCCAGCACCTCCTCGCCGGCCTCCTCCAGCATGACGGCGGCTCCCGAGCGCTTAAGGGAAAGAGGACAAACGCCTCAGCCTTCTGGAGAAGGGGCGCGGGGCACGCCGGGAAATGGAGTCCGCCGGACTGGCGCCTCCCCCTCCTCCTCCTCCTCCTCCTCCACTTCGAGGCCCTCTGGGAAGCGGGGTCACGTGCCGCAATTCAACCGCCTTCCGTTCCGTCGCAAGGCACGCTGGGAAAGAGAGGCTTTCTTCTTCTCCTTCTGAGGCGGTTCTTCGCCTTTCGAAGCGCGTTAGCCCTCTCGGGGGAGGGGGCGTCAATGGAATTGCCTCCCTCAGCGCCAGAGGGGGCGGGGGAGAGAGAGAGAGAGAGAGAGAGAGAAAGCGGACGAGCGTTTTAAGGCATGCTGGGAAATGGAGTCTTTCTCCGCTTGTATACCCTGATTCTTTCGCCGTTGGAGGTCTTGGAGACATGCGCACAGTCTCGCGGCGTGGGATATGCGCAGGGCAGGCCGGGAAATTGGACGGCGGTTTTTTTTTTTCTCCCCCATTGCTCAGTGCGCAAGGCACGATGGGAAATGGAACTCTCTTGCCCTTACCCAGGAGTAGGCAACCTTGGCTCTTTTAGGACTCGTGGACTTCAACTCCCAGAATTCCTGAGCCAGCCACGCTGAGGGGACAGGGAGAGGTTTCCAAGCTGAGCCATGCTGGCTCAGGAATTCTGGGAGTTGAAGTCTATGAATCATAAAAGAGCCGAGGTTGCCTACCCTAACCTAAAGCAGCGTTCTTGATCTGTCAATTGGGTCGCGCAAAGCTTGCTGGGAAGCTTCTCTCGCGTTGATGGATGGGAAAAAAAGACCGTAGAGATAGGCGTAACCACAGTCAATGGCTTAGATAACTCCTTAATATTTTAAATGTGCGTTCATGCAGCCGCTTTATTTGCAGCTCTTTGTTTCCATTATGTGCTTATATTGCAAGCTTCTGAAAATATTTCGTCCGTAATAGTGTCTGCAGTGCAAGCTAGAAAATAAAGCGATGAGAAGTGTCACCTTTGCATCTATAGCAGGGGTAGGCAACCTTGGCTCATTTATGACTGGTGGACTTCAACTCCCAGAATTCCTGAGCCAGCCACCTGTGGATACGGATAGTCCTCGAATTACAACCACCACTGAGCCCAACACTTCTGTCGCTAAGCGAGACAGACGTTAAGTGAGTCTTGCCCCAATTCACGACCTTCCTTGTACAGTTGTTAGGTGAATCACTACAGTCGTTAAGTTCGTAACAGGGTTGTTAAGCGAATCTGGCTTCCCCGTTGACTTTGCTTGTCAAGAGGTCGCAAAAAGGGGACCCCCCGGGGACGCCGTGACCGTCATAAAAATGAATCAGCGGCCAAGTGTCCGAATTTTGATCACATAATCATAGGGAGGCTGCAAAAGTTGCAAGTCTGAAAAACGGTCATCAGTCACTTTTCTGAGTGCCATTGTAACTTTGAATAGTGAGTCCAGGGATAGGCAACCTTGGCTCTTTTATGACTCGTGGACTTCAACTCCCAGAATTCCTGAGCCAGCCATGCTGAGGGGACAGGGAGAGGTTTCCAAGCTGAGCCATGCTGGCTCAGGAATTCTGGGAGTTGAAGTCCACGAGTCATAAAAGCCAAGGTTGCCTACCCCTGATCTATAGTGATAATTAGACCATAGACATATGTAATTGAAAAAGTAATGCAGATCCTAAAATTCCGGGATCCTTTTTACTCTCCCCTCTCCCCTATGATTTCTTCAATTGTACAGAGGGAAGCCAACTCCCCAGAGAAGGAAATATTAAAAAGGCAGAAAAATATATTTCCTTCAAGGATCTTAAAGAGACAGAAAAGCATGCCCAGTTTTCCTTGTGAGGGAAGTTAGCCCAGAGAAGGAAATATTAAAAAGACAGAAAAATATATTTTTCCTCAAAAGGATTTTTAAAACCAGAAACCAGTCCTGGCCTCAAATCTCTTTGCCTCAAGCAGGAGCCAGCCCTATACAAATGCAGATGTAAAACCATCAGAAAGTTTGTCAAGACAAAGAGACTTAAAATCTGCATACCCCACCCAAACTCTAGGAGTCATTAGCCCCATCAGCAGGATAATAGTGTCAGAAGTAAGTCTTCATCCTGGTTCATCCAAGCCGGGAATATTATCATTATTATTATTATTAAATAAGCAACATGGCGACTGCTTTGGGAAGATGGTTATAGTTTATTGCAGAAGCAGAAAGATGGCTCTTCAGGAAAGAGCAGAGAAGAAAGAGAGAGAGCACATGGCCAGTAGCATTTTATACCCTCTCTAGCTTTTTGTTTGGAAGTCTTCCTGTTCCTGTGGCATGAACTTTGAGGCTATTTTATGTGTCACGTATTCTGACCTGAGCCCAGGTGTGCCTCTCTGGTATTACTTGATGGTAATGGTTAGTCATATTATGTCCCAAAAGTCATCTGCTTCCCTGGGGATGGGGCTAATGACTCTTAAGAGGTTCTTTGTCTTCTTGAGTTCCTGGCTCCAACCTTCCTGATGGTCTTGCATCTCCATTTCTATAGGGCTGGTTCCTGCTTGGGGCAAAGAGATGATGCCAGGTTTGGTTTTTGGTTTTAAAAATCCTTTTTGAGGAAAAATATTTTTCTGCCTTTTAATATTTCCTTCTCTGGGGCTCTGACTTCCCACAATAGGATTAAACCACAGATATCAAGGCCTATAAAAACACTCAGAAATAGCCTCAAAGTTCATGCCACAGGAACAGGAAACTATTCCAAACAAACGGCTAGAGGGGGTATAAAAACCTACTACCCATGTGCTTAGCCCCTTCTTCCCTCTGCTCTTTCCTGCAAGAACCATCTTTCTGCCTCTTCAACTGTAACCTTCTTCCCAAAGCAGTCGCCATGTTGCTTATTTATTCCCGGCTTGGATGAATCAGGATGAAGACTTACTTCTAACACTTGATAGCTCCAAATCTCTCTGTCCCAAGCAGGAGCCAGCCCTATACAAATGCAGATGTAACCATCAGAAAGTTGGAGCCAGAAACTCAAGGAAACAAAGAGACCTAAAATATGCATATCCCACGCAAGCTCTAAGAATCATTAGCCCAGCTCCAGGGAAGCAGGATATGACTTTTGGGACATAATAGGATTAAACCACAGATACCAAGGCCCAGAAAAGCACACTCAGACTCAGTTCAAAGTTCATGCCACAGGAACAGGAAACTATTCCAAACAAAAGGCTAGAGAGGGTATATAAACCTACTACCCATGTGCTCAGCCCTTCTCTTCTCTGGTCTTTCCTGCAAGAACCATCTTTCTGGCTCTTCAATAAATTGCAACCTTCTTCCCAAAGCAGTCGCCATGTTGTTTATTTATCCCCGGCTTGGATGAACCAGGATGAAGACTTTTCTTTCAACAGTACATTACTATATCGTTTTCTCCCAGTGATTATCACACTTGGAAACTTTAAATGAGTGGACTTCAGCTTTCAGAATGGCCCATCCAGCATCTGTGGACTTCAACTCCCAGAATGTCTAAACTGCCTGGAACATGATGAGAGTTGGTCCAGGCATCTTAAAAGTTGCCAAGTTTGAAAAACACTGTTGTGTCCATTGTTTTTCTATAAATTAATAGCAAGCTTGCTCTGTTAAATGAAAACAGAAAAAGAGTCCAGTTTTAAATCTTTTGCTAATATTCCAGTAACAGCTATCGCAAGGTATATAAGCAGGGCTTTTTTTCAGCCGGAACGCGGCGGAACCGCGTTCCGGCACCTTTTTCCGGGCCGGCCGCACCGGGCGCAACATCTGGGGGGGCGCGCTCGCACTCGCAGCTCTCTGCCCCTGCCTGGCTCACAACCGCGGCCATAGGGAGGCTCGGTCGGCGCGCCCCTGGCCCGTTTCCTAGGCGACCCTGCCCGAGCAAGAAGCGGCAGAGAATAGCCCCTCCCAAATTTTACTTGCATTCCTGTTCTCTAAAGGGGCGGTCCTAGGGTTTGATGAGGGCGTGGCCAGGTTTGGGTGGGGGCGTGGCCAGGGGAGGGAGGTGAGTTCCACCACCTTTTCTCTGAGAAAAAAAGCCCTGTATATAAGTGAGGGAATAATATCTTTTTAAAAATGGATGTATTGATCCCAATATTTTTTCATGCATTAGTGCAGTGATGGCGAACCTTTTAGAGACCAAGTGCCCAAATTGCAACCCAAAATCCACTTATGCATCGTTGGGTGCCGGGTGGGTGTGGCCCATTGGGTGGGTGTGGCCCATTGGATGGCCGTGGCTGCGGTGGTAACAGCAGACTGGGTGGGACTAAAAAGTTCAATCAATCAATTCCAACTTTGCAAGATCTTTTTTTTCCCCGCGAGAAGTTGAAATTGACTGATTGATTGAACCTTTTTTTTTTTGTACATGGTGGTGGAGGCCTAAAGCGAAAAGGTTTTATAAAACCCAGCTGAAGGCCTAGGACTGGGGCGACGGCGCACGTGCCCTCAGAGAGGGCTCTGAGTGCCGCCTCTGGCACCCGTGCCATAGGTTCGTCACCACTGCATTAGTGTATATAATGTGCAAAACTCTACCAAAAAAATATGTTTTTTTCATTCAGGCCAAAGAAAGTTTTCCGGGAGACATTGTCACGTGAAAATGAACTGCTGATCATGTGTCATTCAGGATTTAAAATTTGCCTAAACACCTACCTAAGTCCTGTCATTATGTGGGAGAAATAGTTAGTTCCAGGGTGGTTAGAAGCAAACTATGTACATCTCCAGCCAAAACAATCTATCTGGGTTTGACAGGCAATTATGTATGTATTATCCTTGGCTTACAACCATTTGTTTAGTGACTGGTCGAAGTTACAACGGGCATTGGAAAAAGTGATTTATGACTGTTTTTCATACTTACAACTGTTGCAGCATCCCCATGGTCATGTGATCAAAAGCTGAGCGCTTGGCAACTAGCACGTATTTATGACAGTTGCACTTTCCTGGGGTCATGTGTATCACAATTTGTAATCTTCCCAGCCAGCTTCGAACA
>NW_015396995.1:0-1373 GCF_001527695.2 Protobothrops mucrosquamatus
AATAAGGGAGCCGGTTGCAGGATGGGTAAAAGCCCCAGTGGAATGCGCAAGGGGGATGAAGGGCCTTTAGATGGTATAGATGGGGGTGTGAGAGGGGTAATGGAAGGTGGGGTGGGGGGAGCTGAGTATACAGGAGAATGCAATGAATGGTGTGATGGAAAGTCGAGAGACACATGGGCCCTCGGGAATGAAAGCAAGGGGGAGGTAATAGAACGGAGCGGACGGAGGAATGATGGTTTGAAGGATGTCAAGACCTCAGCAAGCGATAGGGAGTGGGGGCAAATGGAAGGGATGGGGGGTGGGGGATTGTTGCAACAGGAGGGGCGGTACGGAGGGAGTTGGAAGGCAAGTAAGAGTGGGATAAACGTTTGTTGCGAGGATGGAGGGAGAGTGGGGAGCAAGGTATTAGGGGAGGAAATAAGAGACGCACGTAATGGCGCGATTGGAAGGGGAGAGGAAGAAATTATGTTGAATTCAATGGGGAGGCTCGGCAAAGGAAAAACCGCCCGGGAATCCGTCAAAGATCATAAGATAAAGAACTCCCATAGAGCGTGTAAAGGGGGCCAAGGATCCCCGTACAGTATGAATAAGGGTGCGAAAGAAACGGTAGAAGGTGGGCCAGAACGTGTGGGGGTTGTAGGGGAATGGAACGAAAGGTATAATGAAAGATCGGGGGACGTATGTGCCTCCGTGAATGAAAGAGGTGGGAAGTGATAGCTCGGGGAAAGGAATGGGATGGATGGATGGATGAAAGACCCCATGGAGGCATGAATAAAGGGACGGAAGTAGTGGAGTATGGGGGGGGCATGGGGGAGAGGATGGTGGTAGTGGAATGGTAGCATTAGGGATGACAAGAGGTGAGTGGTTGCAACAAGAGGGTGGGTTGGATAAAGGGAATCTGAGGATAAGTAGGGACGGGGAGAATGCATGCTGTGGGAATGTAGAGAGAGTGTGGAATGAGTTGCAAAGAGAAGAGGTAGGAAACACACGAAGTGTTGCAACTGGAGGGAGAGAAGAAGGGATCAACCTGGACTCGATGGGGAAGGATTATGAAGGTAGAGCACACGACTCCCCGCGAGTAAGTGGAATCAAGCAATTCCATAATAATAGAGCCAGTTGCAGGATGGGTAAAAGCCCTAGTGGAACACGTAAGGGGGATGAAGGACCTTTAGATGGTACAGATGAGGGCGTGAGGGGGGTAGTGGAAGGTGGGGTGGGGAGAGTTGGGTATACAGGAGAATGCAGTGAATGGTGTGATGGAAAGTCGAGAGATACATGGACCCTCGAGGATGAAAGCAGTGGGGAGGCAATAGAACGGAGCGGATGGAGGAATGATAGTTTGAAGGATGCCAGGACCCCAGTGAGCGACAGAG
>NW_015396995.1:5444-7705 GCF_001527695.2 Protobothrops mucrosquamatus
TTCGATCTTTCCTCCGTGTGCGTGTGGATGCTGGTCTCCTCCTCCCCACCCTTTCTCAGGCGAGAGGCTATTGGGGGTGCGGGGGTGTTCTCTCCTTCACGTCCCTCCTTCCGTTGCCTCTCCCCACTCTCGGTCTCCATAACAAGTCCTCCGCTGTTTCCCCAATCTACTTCCCATTCTTTCCTCACTGGAGAGTTGCGGTTGGGACACTTGGAAAAGGTGTCTCTTTTCCTCCGCCCTAGCTTTGGCCGTGCTGCCTAAAGATCTGCCTAAAGACGTACTTTACGTTCCAGGGTGTCACGTACGAGCAGACCAGAGGTACCCCCATGGGGTCTCCCATCTCCAGCGTCATAGCGGAGGCTGTGCTGCAGCGATTAGAACAGGTGGCGATGGCCCAGTACTGCCCTAAGTTCTGGGCCCGCTATGTTGATGACACCTTTGCTGTCATCAAGAGGGACCGGAAGGCTGACTTTGTGGAGGTGCTTAACTTGGTTTATGCGGACATACAGTTCACGTATGAGGAAGAACAACAGGGAGAACTGGCATTTCTAGACGTCCTGGTCCGTCGCCGGTTAGATGGCACCCTCCAGACCAAGGTGTACCGCAAACTGACGCACACTGATAGGATGTTGCACTTTGATAGTAACCATCCTACGGCCCACAAGGTCAGCTGCATCAAAACCCTCTTTAAGAGAGTGAAGTCCCACTGCAGCACGGCCAAAGCTAGGGCGGAGGAAAAGAGACACCTTTTCCAAGTGTGCAGACGCAACGGGTACCCCTTTGAGTTTGTCAGGAGACACTGCGCCCCTTCCAGACCCCCACCCATACCCATGGACAACCAACGGCCCGAAGGATTACCCCCCCAGACGACCCGGGTCACCCTTCCCTATATTGGGGACGTCTCGGAGGTGACGGCTAGGCTGTTGGCCCCGTATGGAGTCAGGGTGGCCCATAAACCCAGCTGCACGCTATGGTCCAGCATCATGAGGCCCAAGGACCCACTCCCCACGGCAGAGAAGTCAGGCGTTGTATATAAAATCAGGTGCAACGAGTGCTCTGCCAATTACATGGATGAGACTTCGAAGAGAATTAGAACAAGGGTCCACGAGCACAAGCTCGCTATAAGGAGGGGAGAGCCATACTCCCAACTATGGGCGCATATGATGGAGACCGGCCATAGATTTGATCTAGAGGACGTGCAGGTGATCGCTGGTGACAACACCAAAGGGGGTAGACTCCTAAAGGAGGCCTGGCTGTCGGGAGAACATTCCATCAATAGGCATGTGGATCTATGCCAGGCACATCTGGCGTTAAGGACATGGTGCACCCGTACCCGTAGACCTTGGGGTAAACGAGAAGAGGAGGAGGGGGGGAATCTCCAACACCCCCAGATCAACACTTGGAACAGCGGTGAGATAGATACCTGCTTGGGTGGATGCCCCCCCGGTAGGGAACGACAGAAGAAGACAGAGACGTGGGAAGACGCTCCCGGGGATTTAAAAAGCCCCCTGGAGGGGTTGGAAACTCTGGCACACCTGAAGGCTGCGTGTCCCCATGCGACCACCCCACAGATGGAGGTAGCATCACCCACAGATGAAAGAGGAGAGGAGGAGTGGGACGGTGCTGTTTTGAGAGCAGCGACGCACCCCCTGACTGTTGCCCCATGGGAGAACCTCGGAACTGAGGGAGAACGACATGGTGCTGGGCTGGGGGCCATCACACGCCCCCGTATGGCTACCCTGCAGAGGAAAGAAAGAGCTACGACAAAAGGGAAAAGAGAGACAGATGGCAAGGGGTGGGGGGCGTTATGGATAGTAGGGAGGGGAGCATGGGAAGGGGAGTAGGAGTACAGCATCGTCCCGTTCTAGGGGCGATTACCCGTTCCCGTGCGGCCACCCTACAGACGGACCAAACCCAAGTGGAGAGTGAGAGAGAGAGGGGGGTTAAGGGTACGAGAGAGAAGGGGGAAGGTCGAAGGAAGAGAGAGGCAGGGTTGCGAGACGAGGGAGTAAGCGGTGTAAATGGTGTGAATGAGTGCGAGTACGAGAGTGGGGGGGGTGAAGGGTATGAGAGGGAAAGGGGAGGAACGTAGGAAGAGAGAGGCACGGTGGCAGGATAAGTGGGAGTGCAGTGCAAACGGTGCGTACGGGTGTGAGAGTGGGGGTGGGGTGGGGGAATGAAGGGTATGAGAAGGAAGGGGGAAGATTGTAGGAAGGGAGGGGCACGGGGGCAGGAGGAGTGGAAGAGCTATGCCAATGGCG
>NW_015396995.1:13429-15254 GCF_001527695.2 Protobothrops mucrosquamatus
TTTAATGCAGGATTACCATTGGATACTTCAGTGTTGTTTGATTTGCTATCAGTCTCCCCAAATTACATTTCCAATTTGGCTCAATATTTACACAATTTCAGTGCTCTGGATAAGAAATGAGTCCAAACCATGGCTTGCACCAAGCCATATTATAATAAATTTGTTATCTTTACAATCCAGAAGAAGCCTTATGTTTATGTCATCTTGAAGAGAATACTAGACTGGTAGGGTTGGGTGCTTTCAAACCCCTCTCTATGACCCTTTGCTAACTTTACAGAATAAAATATCAAGGCAAACCCTTGGTGGTTTTCTCAAACAGCCTCCAAAGATATAAGCAGGGCTTTTTTTTGTCATAGAATGCCCAGAACGGAGTTCCGGCACCTTTTCTGGATAAGATAAGATAAGATAAGATAAGATAACCTTTATTGTCATTTTTATACTGTGGGCACGATGGCACACATCAAAAATGAAATTTATTTGCCCGCTCTCAAAGTGAAACACATACATGACGCACACCTAAGCATACTATGAACAACATATGTATAGACCCACATCCCTACATATACGTAGCAAATAAATATTAAATATTGTCCATCTTGAATATATAACGGAAGGAGGAAGCTTGAGAGTTCGCAAGGTTAATGCTATATGGAATGAAACACTGGCTGAATCTGGATGTTCTGCTTCGGATACCACAAAGCCTCCTCCCAGAAGGTAACAAGGAAAACAAGTCGTGAAGAGGATGTGTAATGTCCCAGATAATCTTACGGACCCTGCTCAAGCAGCGCTTCTGTGCTATGTCCTGGATGGGAGGGAGGGGACTGCCAATGATCTTTTTGGCCATTCTCACCACACTCTGCACCGCCTTCCTGTCTGAAGCAGTGATGCCTCCAAACCAGACTGTGATGCTGTATGACAGGATGCTCTCGATTGTCCCCCTGTAGAAAGTGGTCAGGACAGGGGAAGGAAGCTGTGCTGGATGGAACCTTGTAGGATAGGCATGGCGGGTTGTATGACATGTGTGAGTTCTGGCACCTTTTTTTTTTATTTTACAAAAAAAGCACTGGATATAAGTACATTACGAATAAAGACAAATATACGTGTCCCAGAATAATATTGCAGGATCCAATCTGGGCCGGTCACCAGGACCAAAGATTTATTCTTCCAAACTTTTGGACTCATGCTGGAGCCCATTCTCAGGGAACTTCTCTCTAGCAAAGTGTACGTTGGTGGATATATTTTTTTTATATATAAAATTTTTTTTATTATTTTGAATTAAACAACAAATACAAATGATGCATCTACAAACACCACAAAAGAAAAAAGATTTTTACTCAAAATATTTCCGAATACTCCCGGCAGTCCCTGCCTTGCCTCCACCCTTATCCACTTTCCCTCTTTTTCCTCCCCCTAACCCCACAACCTCTCCTCTTTCCTCCTACCACTCTACATCCCTTTCGCCTTCTAACCACCACATCGGGAGAAGGGCGGGATATAAATTCAAATATAAATTCAAATATAAATAAATTTGGGGAACCTGCCGGGAATATCCTCTTATTATTACAATTCCATTATATACTTATAATTATTTACTACATCAATTTATAATTTCCCCTTAAACCCCTCCCCTCCCCGACTTCCCAGAACTAAAACAGGATTCAACACCTCATAAAGCAATCAGTTTTAAAAAAAAACTTTAACTCAAATAATTAAAAAACAAAAAACAAAAATTAAACTCCATTTTAACTCAAAACTCAAAACAAAATTATCCATCTTCCCCAAATCCAAACATCTAAAAAAGTAAACTCTACCATTTCTCTTATAA
>NW_015396996.1:0-2024 GCF_001527695.2 Protobothrops mucrosquamatus
GGGTGTACAAAAGGACAATAGGGGGATGGCTCTTCATTGCCATACACAAAGAACAGGAAACTTAAGTCAAGGAGGTACTAATTCAAGGTAAGCTTTTCAGGAGAAATGAAACTTAAGTCAGGAAACGAAACCTAAGGCAGGCAGGTAAGCTTTTCAGGAGAAACGAAACTTAAGTCAGGAACCAAATGGATGCAACAGGTTTTATTTCCATAAAACAGTTATCGAAAGGTTTTGTGGCTGTAATTTCTAGATGATCATTCTCAGTTTATCAATTTACAACAGTCCTGTTTAAAAACCTACCAGGATTATGTGCCCAAAACCTTATGCCCTTGTTTTGCTAAGCAAGTCAAGACTTCCCAACCTCCTTCATTCTCTTCCCAGGCTGCATGGCTCTCACTCCTGGATCTTGATTTTAAAAACCACTTGCAACCTGAATTCCTTCCAACTCAATTTCTTTTTTCCACCCTCCAGTTGACCTCTGCTGCAATGCTGAAGACAACTACTACACCAGCTACTTTCTGTGTTCATTCCTCCTGACTCATCTGTTTTATCTCCAGCTCTCAACGCCTGTCAGTCTCCTTTTCTCCCTCACTGATACTTTCAAGATGAGGCTTCCAGGGTACTTCCAAGTACTTTATTAAACGTGGGACAGGGCTTGTTCCTCAGCCAGAGAGTTGTCCTTATCATTGTCTTTATGCGACCATTTGAACAGACAATGCTGCAGCTATAGCTTTCTGTCCGTCCTTCACCAAGGATCTCTGAAGCTACCCACTCACATCCAATATTAAAAGTGAAACACTACTTCACTTTTTTCCAGATCTGAAACTTTTTTTACTATCTTCTATCCATTTGAAACTGCCTTTCACTTATACCCAATCCTTTCATAAACCTCATTGGCATTCTCTCTCTCTCTCTCTCTCTCTCTCTCTCTCTCTCTCTCTCTCTCTCCTTCAGCTAACATTCTACTACCCCATCGTATAAAACCCCGCTCAAAAATGGTTTAATAATATTAATAAAAGATAATATTTTAAAACAATAACTACCTGTATTTGCAACAAAAATAGCAAATTAAAAAACCTATTTATTCTTTATTATTCCAAATTTTCATGTGGGATATTATTTATTTCCAATACTGGTGAAAAAACATGAATGTACGTTATTCTAGCAAGAATGGAAATACTGGAGAAGTTCTTAATAGCAGTTCAAATATTCTATATAGTTTCCTGAATGGCAGAAGACAGAGAAAATGGCCTTTTGAAGGACTTGCCTAAAAGGACAGGAAGAACTGCTACCAAGGCAATGGTCAGATAAAAGAAACATGAGTCCTGGGCAGGAATGTAGCATATGTAAATGTCACAGACAGTATCTTCCTTGATTCATATGAAGATAAATGGGGGGGGGGGGAACGTTTGCAAGATTCTGTTGCCATAACAATAAAAATAGTACAGTATAGGCCTACATGAGATTGATTTCCTAATGTGGTCTACCTTGAAAGGCTAATATTAGCCATATGTCAACAGCTGTGCAGATTTAATTCCATTCTATTGTTGGAACACAGCCAGCTCCCACATATTTGCCAAATAAACCCTCAAACAGGATTAGGAGTAAAACCTTTTATGCAAAACAGGACAACGCACAGTGTTGGAAGTAGAAATGAAAGGCAAAGGCAAGAGGCCCTCTTTTAATCTCAGACAGCTAAGAGAAATAGGTCTATGTTCCTTTTCTTTGTTTGTTTGTAATTGGAAAAGCAAACAGGAAGACTTGCTCCTTCTGCTACATTTCAAAAGACAGAAATGCAGAGTGAGGCCACAATCCCTGCTGATTCTTGGGTATTCATAGGATTATCCTATGTGGGCTGTGGTAATCCAGATAATTAAATGAAGGCAACTGTTAGAAGTAAGTCTTCATCCTGGTTCATCCAAGCGGGGAATAAATAAGCAAACATGGCGACTGCTTTGGGAAGAAGGTTACAGTTTATTGCAGAAGAAAGATGGTCCTTGCAAGAAGGAGCAGAGGAGAAGAAA
>NW_015396996.1:2216-7703 GCF_001527695.2 Protobothrops mucrosquamatus
AGCTACTGCTTTGGGCAAAGAGATGAGGCCAGGTTTGGTTTCTGCTTTTCAAAAAATGCTTTTAAAAATCCTTTTGGTGAACAATATCTTTCTTTCTGCCTTTTTAATATTTCCTTCTCTGGGCTAACTTCCCACACAACAAAAGAAATACAAAAAGTTAACGCCGCTACCATCACATAATCATCTGGATTGCTGCAGCTCAGATATGGTAAGTCTTAAACAAGCAAGGAAAAAGGAAAAAGATTCACACCCAGCACATGACAGAGAAATGGCCAGGTTAGTAACTGTCCCTACTCCAATTTACTCTTGTGCTATAGTTAAAAAGTTTAGAATTGGACAGAAGTAATTAAAATGGGGGAAGAAGAAAGAAAACAGTAAAGTCAGCAGAAGACAACTAAAGTGTCACCCGGTTTACGGGTCAGCCATTCTCTCTTTGTCAAAATCATCTCACAATTTTGCTGTCATGGATATAAAATTATAGGCAGCTTCAACAAATAAATAAATAAAATTAGAAAAAGTCTTCTGTGCGAAGATGATTTCAAAATCAGCTGGAAAAGGGCAAATACCTTAACACTTTTTCTTTCTTTCTTCCCCTCTCTTCCCCCCCCCCCACCCCAGCCATCCAGAATGGATGGAGCTCCAAAGTTCATCGCAAAGGCTTATTAAATTCACATTGTCTACTCAGTGGAAAGCCCATAACATGGCATAATCATAGCAGCATCTTTCTGTTCTTCTTCCCAGCAGCAAGTACTGAGAGATACAGTGTGCTACCTCTGATACTAGTGATAATATATAACTTCCATGGCTATTAGTCAGCGAGACATCAACAGTGAGAACAAAGTTCGATTTTCCCACCTGGCAATGAAGGTCATTAATCATTTGCCCTCCTACAACTCTTGCTGTGATAAAGATAGTGAACAGATAAGAATTGTGTAAGGATTTCCTCTGCGAAGGAAATGGGGGGGGGGGGGCAAGCAGAGAAAATAAAACATATGATTGAGGTCATAATTTGCAAATATTTCACACATTAATTAAAAAAATGGGAAATGTTGAAAAGGGGGAGGTGCATCTCTGGCACAGCAAAAGAAGAAAAGGTAGACCCTGGTCATACTTTCCTTAAAAATTGTAACTGGGTCACTGCAGCTGCAATATCTCATGACAGATGTAAACATTATTTCCAATGACAGTCATAATGCACATGTAGAGTGTTTTTTGATAGCTTGGTTTCAAAGCATGTAGCACTTTTAAAGATAAATACTGTACTGGCAGTTCAGCTGAATCTTGGAAATGGATGAGAAGCCACAAAGTTATGTAAGAAGTTGAAAATTATGTACTAGGAACTTTTTAAAAAGCTCTTTGAAGGCAGGCAAATCAAGAGGTTGCCAGAGCATGGTATCTGTGGTTATGTTATCTAGAAGCAAGAATGGGCTTGATCGGACACACCAGACTCAGCTGAGTTACTAACAACGCTGACAAGACTTGTTCAAGAAGAAACATGTCTGAACTGCACATTTTATCTTTTAGGGGGAAAGAATCCCCAAACAGAACAATTTAAAATGTACTATCCATTAACCATTTCTATCATTTAAATTGGATTTCAAACGGTTCTTCTTTATCCTCTTGTTATTTCTTTCATGCAGGGGCTCAACTCATCTATATTTTAACATGGGCACACAGAAACACCTGCAGAATACGAGCCAAAAAAATCTAGAACCAATTTCCACACCCACCCGCCAAATATGAATCGCATCACTGAAATACATTCCTTCCAATTCTCATCCCAGGAAGGATATCCAGAAAGGCTAAATGGTACTAAAGATTAAATTAAGCAAAGAAAAGTAAGCCAGAACCATACTTTCCACCTGTATTTTGATATAACACTATGGCATTGGGTGGGATAGAACAAATTAACATCCACAGCTTGCTTATTCAATCTTCTGGACACACATACAAACAATTCAGATTTTCTCTGTCCTGAGGGAACTGGGAAACCAAGCTACGATTAACTGTTTATAAACAGTTTGTTATCTCACGGAGCCCCAGTATACATAGCAACCTGTTTGGCTAACTATAGCAGGCTCATCTAATTGACGGCAATGTGAAGAGATGCATAATCCCAACTAAGGTAATCTTACAGGTTGTCCTTGGTTAACAATCACTCATTCAGCAACTAGTCCTGAACAAGTGACACTTATAATCAACCCTCAAAGATCCAGTCATCCCAGCATAATCAAGGTTACGTGATTGCAATCCAGGCACTTGGCGCCTGGCTCACACTTATGATGATTGCAGTACTTACATTTATCATATTTACCTGATTGCATTTGCGACCTTTCCTGTTGGCTTCCCACAAGCAAAGTCCATGGGGAAGGTGACCAAAAGGATTACAATATGCTTCAGTAAGTCACACATACTCCAGCAGCTTTTTCCCCCAAGGAACCTGACTAAGGCGTCATGGCATCTTGCACATATGGCAGCTATCTGCCCACTCTCCTTGACCAGGCAACAGCCACCTCCAGCCTGCTCATCCGTGTGACGTACCTTTGTACACCTAGCAGCAGTCACCATTGGCTCCCCCATATTGTGCATGTCTCAATGGCCACAAATTTACCTTCATTTACCTTCAACTACTTGACAGGAGTTATTCCCAGCCCAGCTGCACTCACATGCACTAGAACGACCACTCTCACACCCTTGCACATCCGGCAGCAGACACCCCTGGCCCCACCATGCTGTGCCTCACTGGCCACTCATACACATTCCCCCACTCATCGGCAGCCACCCCCACCCCTGCTGTACTCACGCCATTGCATCTTCGCCACCCTGGCAGCAACTACTTACCTACCCACCAGTCTGCTTGTGAGCCACCTGGGAATCAGCTTTCTCCCTGACTTTGTTGAAAGCTGGCAGAAACTTTGAGGTGAACAACAGAAATTAGCCTGTCTAAGCAATGTGGTGTTGTGACCTCACACTTTACAATCATATTGCTTAGCAATGGAAGTCCCAGTCCCAATTGCCATCATAACCTAAGGCAGTGGTGGCGAACCTATGGCACAGGTGCCAAAGGCGGCACTCAGAGCCCTCTCTGTGGGCACGCATGCCGTCGCCCCAGTCCTAGGCCTTCAGCTGGGTTTAATAAAACCTTTTCGCTTTAGGCCTCCACCGCCATGTACAAAAAAAAAAAGGTTCACTCAATCAGTCAATTTCAACTTCTCGCAGGAAAAAAAAAGATCTTGCAAAGTTGGAATTGACTGATTGAACTTTTTAGTCCCACCCAGTCTACCGTTACCACCGCAGCCACGCCCACCCAATGGGCCACACCCACCCAATGGGCCATGCCCAGCCAATGGGCCACACCCACCCAGCACCCGACGATGCATAAGTGGGTTTTGGGTTGCAGTTTGGGCACTCGGTCTCTAAAAGGTTCGCCATCACTGACCTAAGGACTACCTATACATGTTAGCTTATCATGATCTGCAAAGCGCTCCCATATTTCTCTTAGAGATCAAAAGTCATTTATAGGTACAAGTGATCTTTCTAGTCTAGAATCTTTCTGGCTCCAAACCAGCCTAAAATAAATCAAAGTCATTTTAAAAGAATCAAAAAGCCTTTTATTTAGCAATGACATAATGTATATTCTTTGATCTACACAGAAACCTGTGAAATAGAATAATTGAGAGTACAATAGATTCACTGAAGAGCAGTACATTCCCTATTTTAAAAAGTTTTGCCAACTATATTGGCGTCAACTAAGATATTATCTGATATTTGCAACCACCGAGTGATCAAACATACCGGTCTGGTCACAATAGAAAACTTAAGCGTGATTTCTCACAAGTTAAGCCCTGCAGAATGCAATGGAACAGACTCCCTGAGAAAGTGCTTAGGATTGTAGATTCAGACCTAAAAGAAAAACTGGATGAAGCAGACATATAGAACAGTATTCATTTCCTTATTGGAGAATGAATTAAATGTACCTAATACAATTTCTTCTGCCACAGTCAATGACATTTAATCAATACATTCTCTTTAAAGTGAAACTGATCTATATTTCTTCTTGGCGAAATGAACAGAGTTACTGGCTTCCAGGGAAGGACAAAGCTGCTATATTTTTGGCAGTTGCGATGAAGATAGAATTTTTGTTTAATACAGTTTGGCAGCCAAGATTGAGAAAAAGTACACCTGAAAAGTTAAAGGTACAAAGGCTTGCAGATGCAGCTTTTCTCAACCATACCTATGCAACTATGAGAGGTACAGAACATATATCACCATAATAAATGTGAGTCACTTGCTGAAACACAGCCAGTTTACAGCTTAGTTTTGACCAAACTAACTGAAATGCCAGTTTTCATTGCTTAATTAAAAATTAAACATTAATTATTAAAAAGTAATTGCTGAGAAAGACTACTAGATCAAGGTATGCAGTTAAAAGGGGAACATTTATACATTTATAACAACAACAACAACAACAACAATAATAAAGTTGGAAGGTATGTTAGAAGTCATCTAGTCCAACCTCCTGCTCAGGCAGATAATCTTATACCATTTCGGACAAATAGCTGTCCAGTCTCTTCTTTAAAACTTCCAGTGTTGGAGCATTCACCGCTTCTGGTGGCAGGTTGTTCCACTGATTTGATTTGATCTTTAATTTTGGTCAGCTCAAGACAGCATACATACCTAATGCACCTGCCTCCTATTTTTCCACCCCAACAACCCTGTGAGGTGGGCTGGGCTGAGAGTAAGTGACTTACTAAAATGACCCAGCCGGCTCTCAAGTCTCCTGGTGTCTAGCCCAACACCTTAACCACTATATACCAAAGAGACTCTAGGAAATCACTTACGCACTGGATCTGTTCCTAGATTAAGAAGACCATTAAAAATCAAAATAATTCACAAAATTATCAAGGAAACTTTGATATCCGTAATTCCTCATTTAAACTGAAAGCATGAATTTGGCTCCACCTCCTCGTCTCTCCCACAGCATTGCTTATTTTGTTTGATCCCTTTTCTTCTTTCTTGTTGACTCTCAACAAGATAATGGAGGACCTAAACCTGGGAAACCCAGGCAATTGGCAACAAATACATATCTTGTATGATATATTTTTTTAAAAGTCTAGCCCAGTGATGGCGAACCTTTTAGAGACCGAGTGCCCAAACTGCAACCCAAAACCCACTTATGCATCGTCGGGTGCCGGGTAGGTGTGGCCATTGGCTGGGTGTGGCCAATTGGGTGGGTGTGGCCAATTGGGTGGGCATGGCTGCAGTGGTAATGGCAGACTGGGTGGGACGGGGCGTTGTCTTACCTGAACGCCTTTTCTCAGTACGGAGATGGAGAATCCACCGGTGGGTTTCCTCTGTCTGCCTGCTCCTGAGACCAAGTAGCCAAACTTTGACACGCCCCCTGTTGCTGTGAGATCCAGTCTTATCGAGGGCGAAAGCGGCTAATGATGTATTAGGTATTGGCTCTCTAACCCCTAATAACGGCCT
>NW_015396997.1:0-1116 GCF_001527695.2 Protobothrops mucrosquamatus
TTATCAGGAAACTTGGTAGTTTCATACTGGTACTTTAACATAAATCATCTTCCATTACTTCTTTCTCTGTCCAAATATGGTTTTATTCTTCATAAATTAGGCACCTCCAAACCAACCTTCCCCCAAACAATTTTTGCCATACATTTATTTTTGTAGTTATTTTGTTCTAGTGAATGTTCTTTGGGCTATTTCTGTTATCCCTCTGTCTCTAGCAGCTTAAAATGCTTACTTTTCTCTCCATGTTTTAGGCCCTTTCCAACAGTGTGAGCTCTAGCAAGTTGTTCTCTAGCAGCACAGCTCCACATGAAACATCATTTGGTGAGGAAGTAGAGGTACACAATCTGCTCATCATAGATCAGCATACATTTGAAGGTATCTACATCCTAGGCTATATTTCACTGTTTATGAGAGAAATGTTTTGGGGGATCATGAGATTAGGAGAAGAGAGCCATCAAGTGTATTTGCTGGCTTGGATCCCTTGAAGGGTCCAAAAGTCCATGGAGCATCTTGAGGGTCATTTTATTGAGCTTCTGTAGATTTTTGTGGTTGCATGTTGCAGGATGTTCCAAACAGTATACTGAAATCTATATTTTGTTGAGCTCTTTAACTCTTTTTTTTTTTACTGTTTGTCTTCAGTACTCCATGCTCACCAGTTCCTGCAGAATGAGTATGCACTAAGCCTGGTCTCCTGCAAATTGGGCAAAGATCCCAACACTTATTTTATTGTGGGAACAGCCATGGTGTATCCTGATGAAGCCGAACCCAAGCAAGGCCGTATTGTGGTGTTCCATTACTCTGATGGTAAGGACTAATGCTTTGGATCTCTTTCTTCCTAGTTGCATGGACTTGTTTTCTTTGATTAATTATTATTTTGTCATGGAAAAAGCGGGTTAGGTTCCTATGTTCTTTTACTCTAAAACAGTGGTTCTCAACCTTTTTAATGCCGTGACCCCATAATACAGTTCCCCATGTTGTGGTGACCCCAGGTGCCAGGGGCGTGGCCAAGTGGGTGTGGCTGCCAAGTGGGTGTGGCCACCAAGTGGGCGTGGCCACCATGTTGTGGTGACCTCCAACCATAAAATTATTTTCATTGCTATTTCATAACTGTAATTTTGC
>NW_015396997.1:4536-7703 GCF_001527695.2 Protobothrops mucrosquamatus
GGCATTAGGAAATAAACACAAGGTACCTGGTGCCTTGCAAGGGATTCCCGAGTGTTCCGCAATTGTTTTTCCTCTCTCCTCTGCGCGAGAAAAACTTTTGCCGCCTAAATCTGAAATGAATCCCTGGGGAGGATGGGGCCTTGCTCTGCGCCTGCGCTCTTCACACGCCTCCTGCAGGGCACATTTGGTAAAGTTCGTGCATTCAGGCTGCCGCCAAGCACAGGGAGTAGCACAGTTAAGGAAAAGGGCAAAAAAAAAATGGCGGACGGAGTGGTTTGGCGACCCCCGTGAAATGGTCGTGCGACCCCAAATGGGGTCGCGACCCACAGGTTGAGAACCGCTGCTCTAAAAGTCTAGAATATTCTTTTCAGCTCTTGAAGAGCCATCTTGTCTGCTTCATATGGAAAAAAGTAACCTGAATATCTGGGTTTTTAGAGTTTGGGTATTTAAATTATTTATAATATGCTGAAGTTACCTGGATGGCTTACAGTAATAATAGTAATAAAAGAGATCTAGCAGGAGATCAAATTAAATCACTGTAACAACACCACATATCAAGGTTTGCAAAACAAATAAATGGATTTTTAAAATAAAAGTTTTAAAGCCTTGGAAAATAGGGGGAAAGTGTTCACTTGGCATTAACAAACCCACAGTCATTGTCATCAACCATTCAGTCATGCCCAGCCCTCGGCTACTCTAGGGATCGGCATGTTCCATGCCCCTCTGTCAGGCATCGCCTCCTTCAGATCCACCATGATCATCCCGGTGTCATCCTTTAAAGCAGGGATATCAAACTCAATTTCATTGAGGGCCACATCAGCATTGCGGTTGCCCTCGGAAGGCCGGGTGGGTGTGGCCAGGGTGGGTGCGGCCTACTGAGTGGGCGTGGATGGAGTGGGTATGGCCTACTGGGTGGGCGTGGCCAGCTCTACATCATTTGCGTCAATGGTGTCTGTGGGGGCCTGGGCAGGAATGGGACAGATCTGAGGGTCTCTGGCAGAAGGGGGTGGGACCAGGACCACTTTGCAACGGTACATTTCTTGATTCCTCACAAAGGGTGACACCTCCCCAGCGCGTGCCCAGGGGTCGGGGCCAATGCAGCAGGGTCCGGTCCCTTGCTGTTTCCAGGATGGCTTTGCGGGCTACATGAAACCACTTTGCGGGCTGCATCCGGCCCCCGGGTCTTGTGTTTGACATGTCTGCTTTAGAGTGTCCAGCCAATAAGTATTAGGGCGGCCCCTTCTCCTTTTTCCACTGATCACTCCCAGCATGTTTGACTTTTCAGCTTGCATGACATAACCAAAGTATGATAGCTTTTGCTTGGCAATCTTAGCTTCAAGTGATATTTTTGATGAGATTCAGTCTAAGACTTTGTGATTTTTGCAGTCCATATGATGCGTAATAGTTGTCTTCAGCACCATAATTCAAAGGTGTCCACCCTTGTCCTATTTGTCTTCTTCAGAGTCCCAAGTTTCGCAGCCATAAGTAGCAATTGGGAAAATTATTGCAATGGCTGCGAAACTGGGAAAACTACAGAATAGTCACCAAAATAGCACTTTTTAATAGTAGCTACCTATGTTGCTACTGCTAAAAGGAAACATAAGAAGAAAGATCTCAAATGATAATCTCAAAGTATGGTTAGATGGTGAAATGAGATATAAATTCATTCTGATTCCTAGTCTCAAGAGCAGCCTAAGCTTTTTGAGCACTTCCATTGATTCTTTCACAGTGATTAGTTGCATGCTAGTTGAGTGAAGAAGTGTTTATTTTCACCTCATTTTACCTCACCAAGAAAATGGATAGTTCAGGTGGAATTATTCAGATAGTTTTATGACTGTTGAAGATGATGAATAAAATTTTTAGTTAACAGTTGACAAGTATTTGGGGTGATACTGAGTAATATTGTAGAATGAGGAAAGAGCTTTCAGAAAGATAGATAGAAGTTAAAACTATGTATTGTAGTTATTACAGACTTAAGTGCATGCTAGGCTTTATGTTGTGCTATTGTCACAGAAGAAGATTATCACATAGCATCACATATTTGCAAATAAACTTTGGTAGTTTACCTTGGTTTTGAGGGGGTAGAATTAATTAATTAATTAATTAATTAATTAGAATTATTGTATCTACCTGGCTGCTAAGAGTTGATACCAGCTTTATGACACATAATCAGAAAGAGGGCCAAGGGGTTTTCTGTCCACTTCAACATTTGAAATTTCCTGAAGGCTTACAGCTCTCTAGGTGAGGCACCATCTTTATGAAGAACTCCTGGCTGAGGCGACCATAAAGAGATTGTAACTGTTAAAAAAAGATAATTAAAGACCTCCCTGACATCTTGTACACCAATCTTGCTGTATCTTGCTCACATTTAAGGTTTGGTATTGGAATATTTCAGAAGATAATTGGAGTTCACTTGCAGCTAGCATTTACATTACTCTGGATCCATAGTGAGCAAAATGCCTAAATTAACTTCTGGAAGGTTTCATGATAGAATTTTTAATATATTTTGTAATATCTTACATTTTATAGTATAATTAATTTTATGCTGCAGAAAGCAAGGAGGGCTTTATATAATCCAAGGAGGAAGCTACATTTCAGGGCCTAAGATCACCTGTTTTTGAGGATGTTAATATTTTTTTGTTGCTATTTGTAGCTACAACCAGTGTATTTTTCAAGTATCGTTGTATTAATGTGTATCCTAGGTAAATTGCAGAGTCTGGCTGAGAAAGAAGTAAAGGGGGCCGTCTATTCCATGGTGGAATTCAATGGAAAACTCTTAGCCAGCATAAACAGCACGGTAAGGCTTCTGAAGATCTCAACATCAATATTTCCTAAAACTGGGCTTGCTTAGCAAACTGTGTAAGAGAAATGTTTCGGACTCTGCAGTATTGTTCCAGATCTGTTTTAGCCTTACCTTTACAAATCAATTTTCTCCTAACAGGTGCGACTGTATGAATGGACAGCAGAGAAGGAGCTTCGCACAGAATGCAACCATTACAACAACATCATGGCACTCTATGTGAAAACAAAGGGTGACTTCATTTTAGTTGGAGATCTTATGCGCTCCGTACTTCTACTGGCCTATAAGCCCATGGAAGGAAATTTTGAAGAGGTATTAATTCAGTTTTTACCTCAGTGTACATAATGGAAATCCCTAAGAGAATAGA
>NW_015396998.1:0-1831 GCF_001527695.2 Protobothrops mucrosquamatus
ATGTCACCACATAAATTATCTAGAATATATAAAAACACTTCAAACTTATGTTGGAAATGCGAATGACTAGAAAGGAAATGTTATCATGTTTGATGGATAAATAAAAACCTAGGATTTTTTGGGTTCAAATATACGTACTAATTCAGAGGTTATTAAAGATTAATATACAATTGAAACCAGACGTCTTTCCTTTGGGGTTAATGGGAAAACAATTGGAAAAAAGTCATGAAACTTTGTTTTTGTATGTGACAACTGCAGGAAGAGTATTATATGCACAAGGATGGAAAGGCTCACCATTACGCACAATGAAGGAATAGTTGGTAAAGATGATGTTACTAGCTGAGGTGGCTAAGCTGACTCTTCCATTATACAAAAGACAATATCTACATTTATTGCTGACTGGAAAGCCCTTTTTGCATAAAACAGAAAAAAAATGAACTTATGGTTTATGGTTTTGATGTTTAGACAGGCTAGATTATAGAAAGAAGAGAAATACATTGTAAAAATAGGGTAAGAGTTTTTTTTTTAAAATCCTTAATAAAATTCTATAGGTAAAGTCATTTAAATATTATGGTTTGGTAGGAATCCCTATATTTTGGAATATACTCCCTCCTAATGTAAAGAAGCACACCTGTTGTTCTTTTAAAAACTAGTAAAAACTGAATCTGGAGATTGAGGGATATAACTAACTAATGACATTGCATTTGGTGTCTTTTTTTTACTGTTATGGATTATTTTATTACCTTTAATATTGTTTGCTTGTTTTAATATGCATTGTAGGCTTTTACAGACAGACACAGCTGGAAGTTAACCTCAGTTGTGGCAGTATAGAAATACACAATAACTAAGTAAACAATAACCATAACAAAAATTACCTACCCTTGCTCTAGTGGCCCAGAAGTCACTGGCATGATATTATATTCTAACCATATAATAGGAAAGATACGTGCTTTGCCTAGTGCAACATAGATTGGATCCATCACATTACGCTACACATCACAGCTATAATGACTATAATGTCTAAACCAAGCTGTATTTCTACAATAGATTCCCCTAGCTATTTGGGATAACTAAAAGTCAATTAATGGCAATTTTACTATAATCCTCTGCAAAGTGTAAGACAAGGGGTGTGGAAAATCAAAGCACCTTCTCCTGTGAGTTGTTAAAAAATCTACCGGAAATTATATTTCTGCAGTCGTTTATGACCACGCAGCAACTTTGGGAATTCAAGTAGAAAATCAATTTTAGGAATTTGCAGATGAATGCATAAGATTTTCTTCTGGCTACATTAAAAAGCCTGGCATGCTAAAAGGAAATAAGGTTTTTTTTGTGTGTGTGAAGATGGCATAGCTTTCTATTGTGAAAAAAAAATGATTCATGCAGTTTGGGCAGAATTTTACCACTGACCTTTTAATGTGAAGCCAAGGAGTGTGCTAAATTCCTGATGGGAAGAGAACATCAGAATGTGGTGTGTTCTTCTCACAAGGTATTTAAACCTTCAATTACTTGTAACAAATCAAGCACGCCCATGCAAAAAGAAAACTCTTCTGGTCTAAAAAACATAGCAAATATTTTCTTCGGTATCAGAATATATAAAAGGCTAATTGTTTTGAAGCAATAAAGGTGAGATCAGTGCCACAAGGGTCGGTCCTCTCCCCCCTATTGTTCAATATTTATGTGAAGCCGCTGGGTGAGATCATTCGTGGCTTTGGGGTGGATTTCCATCAGTACGCTGACGATACTCAGCTGTACATTTCCACCCCAGGCCACCCCAATGATGCCCTTGACGTGATGGCCCGGTGCCTGGAGGCCGTACGGGTCTGGATGGGGA
>NW_015396998.1:5332-7702 GCF_001527695.2 Protobothrops mucrosquamatus
AATAATAATAATAATAATAATAATAAATAATAATAATAATAATAATAATAATAATAATAATAATAATAATAATAATAATAATAATAATAATAATAATAAAGTTGGAAGGGACCTTGAAGGTCATCTAGTCCAACCCCCTGCTCAGGCAGGAAACCCTATACCATTTCGGACAAATGGCTGTCCAGTCTCTTCTTAAAAACATCCAGCTCCAGTGTTGGAGCATTCACCGCTTCTGGAGGCAGGTTGTTCCACTGGTTAATTGTTCTAACTGTCAGGAAATTTCTCCTTAGTTCTAGGTTGCTTCTCTCCTTGGTTAGTTTCCATCCGTTGCTTCTTGTCCTGCCTTCAGGTGCTTTGGAAAATAGCTTGACTCCCTCTGGTTCCTAGACTCAAAAAATAATATGTCATAGCCAAAAGGATACCCCTCCCCCAAAGGTGGTGGTGAGGGGAAAAAAGAAAGTAGTAATGAAGTTAGCCCTTATTAGATTGGTACTCCTAACCATAGCATCCTTTCTTTCACTGCAGGGCAGATATTTATAAACCTACTTACAAAGATCAGAATTGTGCAAGTGATGCGTTCCCTATGAAACTCTATGGAAGCAAAAGTTGCACTTTGAAGCAGTATAATAGGAAGAGATCTTGGGCATTGGAGAAGACTTCTGAGAATATCATTGATAGCCAAGAAAACAAACAGATAGATCATCTAATAAATCAATCCAGGGTTCCACTTAAGGCACAAATGACTAGGTTCAAATCATCCTACTTCAGATATATTATGTGAAGACCCATTCCTTTGGGAAAGGCTGTAATGTAGAGAAATGTGGAAGGGGAAAGATGAAGAAGATAACTAGCAGCAAGGTGGAGATGTTCAATTAAAGTGATGGTGTTTGCATCATCGGCAGACTTGAAATATCAGATTTGGGACAGATTTCCAGGGAAAATACCTATTTATGTGGTTGCTAAGAGTCAACAACATCTTGATTGCATATAATCAAATTGATGTGAACACTATCAAGCTGGGAAAAACAATGAAGATGTCTCTCATTTTTCATAGGGAGATTGGTTCTCATTTATGATGAAAAAAACAAGTAGTTACTCGGACTCACTCCAAAGGTTGATTTCATATCTATTATTTATTATTTCTATCTCACTCCATAATGCTTTACCTATTATAGGTCTACAAGACTTAGAGCCTGTCCGCTATCAATTTTCTTATGAACATTACTGATATCCAAATCTTCAAGGAAGGTCCTTCTAAAATAGTCCTGCTTATACAGAGATACGAAGAGGAGAATAATTAATTCCCTCTAATGGGAAATATTTTATTGATTTTTTTTTATTTTTATTAGTTTGTACCCTGCCTTTATTATTTTACAAATAACTCAAGGTAGTGAACATATCCAACACACTTTCCTCTTCCTCCTCCCCGTCCCCCCCTCCTCCTCCTCCTCCTATTTTCTGCACAACAACCACCTGTGAGGTGGGTTGGGTTGATAGAGTGTGACTGACCCCAAGTCACCCAGCTGGATCTTCATGGTGGGATTTGAACTCACAGTCTCCTGCTTTCTAGCCTGGTACCTTAAGCACTAGACTAAACTGGCTCTAAATAAATGAACCTGATCACCTATTTATATCACCAGTTCAAACTGGATAGAAATAAGTAAAATAAATAATAAATAATAAAACTAGTGTAGGGACCACTTAGTTATGCCACCTCTGTCTAAAAACGTATTAAAGGAAAATTCTGAACTTTTCTTTCTCTCCACTTATCTTTAATGTCAGAACACAACCTACCTACAACCTTGGGGTTCACAATGATGGTGATTACTTAGTCAGTTTCCACTCTGTTGCTTCCCTATTTAAAAATAATAATAATCAAGAAAAAAAGGTATTTTTAAAATAAATATTTTTGATGCCGCTGTTTCAGCACCATCACTTCCAGAGTTCCAAAGTAACAGATCAGTGCAACAACTTCATGGAAGATCTTGATTCATAGAATGATGGACTACAGTGTGTCCTAATCTATATTTGGTATATTAAAATCTGTTCCAAATCAGCTTGATACACCCTAATTCAGGCTTTTCTAAGATCCACCAATATTACTTTCAGTAACAAAATTCTGCTTATAACCAAATAAACTCTATGGCTGTATCAAATTTGAAATAAGTCATACTGAATGTTTATATCCAGAGAAGTCAATGTAATAATAAATAATAATTAGAAAAATGAATATTCATAGACACCTGTCATTTAAGCATCTATTTGAAGTGCAAGGCTTTAAAATACACTCAATAAATATAAAATAAAATGAATTAATTATTTAAAATAAAATAATAAAACATTTACAAAATATAATCAGCTGCCATAAAT
>NW_015396999.1:0-7030 GCF_001527695.2 Protobothrops mucrosquamatus
TATCTCACTTTTCTCCTACATGGTTTAGCTGGCCCCCATCCATGTTTGTTACTTTTTGCCTTCCAAACCACCTTCCAGGTAGGCGAGGCCAGGAAAGAAAGCAGCAGGAAAATTTGAACCCAGGTCTCCGAACCGCCAGCCCAGATACTCTGAATTTCTGTATCTTAGCTGGTTCAAGGCCTGCACAAGCTTGGTGCGACGTGTCACAAGCTGCATTCGACGAGCAGCGGCCATTTTGGGGAAACAGATATTAAAAGCAGGCAGCTTTAAGATGGGCGGAACTCAACTCCCAGAATCCCCTAACCACCATTGCCTCAAGATGGATGGGCTTCGATTCCCAGAAATCTTCACCCAGCATGCTTTAAGATGCATGGACTTCAATTCCCAGAATTCCCCACCCTGTATACTTTAAGATGGGTTGACTTCAACTCCCAGAATTCCCCAGCCAGCCTACTTTAAGATGGGCGGACTTCAACTCCCAGAATTTCCCAGCCAGCATGCTTTAAGATGGGTGGAGTTCCACTCCCAGAATTCCCCAGCCAGCCTGCTTTAAGATGGGTGGACTTCCACTCCCAGAATCCCCCAGCCAGCCTGCTTTAAGATGGGTGGACTTCGACTCCCAGAATTCCCCAGCCAGCGTGCTTTAAGATGGGTGGACTTCCACTCCCAGAATCCCCCAGCCAGCCTGCTTTAAGATGGGTGGACTTCCACTCCCAGAATTCCCCAGCCAGCCTGCTTTAAGATGGGTGGACTTCCACTCCCAGAATCCCCCAGCCAGCCTGCTTTAAGATGGGTGGACTTCCACTCCCAGAATCCCCCAGCCAGCCTGCTTTAAGATGGGTGGACTTCCACTCCCAGAATCCCCCAGCCAGCCTGCTTTAAGATGGGTGGACTTCCACTCCCAGAATTCCCCAGCCAGCATGCTTTAAGATTGGAAGATTTTAGCTTTGATGGCCAAATCTGGTTCTAGGTTCTACCTCGCTTTACCTTTTCCAATAAGCAACCAAGTCGGAAAATCATTTAAAAGCGATTTATTAGAATATATTCTGACAAAGTACGGTCTCCCTATGAAAAGGGGGAACCCCCCCAAAATGGATTACATTTACTTTTACAGTTAGCACGACAAAGAACTTTGAAGCAAACGTCGATTGGTTTAGAAGTTGTCATCTGTTAAGTTACCTCACAAGAATTGCAGCGTAGCCCTAGAAAAAAGGGCCTTGTCTTCGGAATAAAAGCAAAAGAAACATTTGCTAAAGGAAAAAACATCAAAATGGGTTTGGGTAATAAAGATACGTTCTCGGTGCTTCCCAAGGTTGGGCTTGACTGTTTCCTTTGTTGGCAGAGACTTAACGAAAAGATAAAAACAAAATTGTTATCTACAATGTACTGAATGCTCTCCTGCCAGGCCCGGTTTCTGAAAGAGAGGCCTTTTTCTGGAAGATTAAGGTTTATGGGAGATTATCGGCAAAACAATTGAAAAAGCAACTCTAAAATGCAAGAAAACCCACGTTAATTAGCCTGTGCGGCAGTACTACAAAAACCACGTTTCAAGTATTGCAAAGTCCATCCTCCGAGGCCCTCAGTTCCCAGAATTCCCCAGACACTTTGCTTTTAAGAGGTGTGGACTTCAACTCCCAGAATTCCCCAGCCAGCATGTTTTAAAGACGGGGATCTTCAAAGTTGGCCCTTTTGTGACTTGTGGACTTCATCTCCCAGAATTCCCCAGCCAGGTAGGGCTAAAAGCAAGCCTTTACACCGGGGGGTCTCAAACTTGGCCCTTTTATGACTTGTGGATTTCAACTCCCAGAATTCCTCAGCAAGTGTGCGTGGCTGAGGAATTCTGGGAGTTGAAGTCTACAAGTCATAAAAGGGCCAAGCTTGAAGACCCCTCCTTTAAGAGGTGTGTAGTTCAACTCCCAGAATTCTCCAGGCAGCATGCTTCAAGATGGGTAAACTTCAACTCCCAGAATTCCCTAGCCAGCATGTTTTAAGACGGGGTTCTTCAAACTTGGCCCTTTCATGACTTGTGGACTTCAACTCCCAGAATTCTTCAGCCAGCATGTTTTAAGACGGGGTTCTTCAAACTTGGCCCTTTCATGACTTGTGGACTTCAACTCCCAGAATTCCTCAGCCAGCATGCCTGGCTGAGGAATTCTGGGAGTTGAAGTCCACAAGTCATGAAAGGGCCAAGCTTGAAGACCCCTGCTTTAAGAGGTGTGTAGTTCAACTCCCAGAATTCTCCAGGCAACATCCTTTAAAATGGGTGGACATCATTTCCCAGAATTCCCTACTCCAGCGTGCTTCAAGATAGGTGGACTTCCACTTCCAAGCTGGCTGGGGAATTCTGGGAGTTGAAGTCCTCACCTCTTCAAGCAGCTGAGATTGAGAAACGGGAGCCCTGCCATATATAAAACGGCTTTCCCTGTAATCTTTCCTGTCTTTTTTTTTTTTTTGACCTGGCCTACCTTGAAGGGCTGTTGAGGGGAAACAGGCTATGGCTTAAATTGGGCTTTTCTCTCTTTCTTTCAAGGCAAGAAGGCCAAACTACGGAAGACCAAGCAGGAGAGAACGGGCAATGCCAGCTGCCCTGAGGCGTCGGCGAGTCCCGGGGAGGCGATCCAGCCGCCAGCCGATTCCCATTTGCAGCTGCAGTGGGTAAGGGGCGAAGATGGGGCTGGTTGAGACCCCGGAGGGGAGGGAGGCCTGGCCTGGATGGGGCCAAGATGGAGGAGGGGGGGCTCGCTCTGTCCCCATGCCACGCTCTCTCGGAGAAAGGACATCCAGATAGGGGAGACAGCTCTGAGCAGCGTGGCTTTCAACTGGATGGGGAATTCTGGGAGTTGAAGTCCACGCATCTTAAAGGGGCCGAGGTTGAGAACTGCTGATGTGATCTTTGTGGACATGACTTGCCTTGGTTTGTTTTAGCTTCTCCTCTATCCCTCCTCCTCCTCCTCCTCTTCCTCCTTTTCTTTCTTCTTGTTCTGCTCCTCCTCTTTTCCTTCCTCCTCCTCCTTCATCTCCTTCTCTTTCTCCTCCTCCTCCTCTCATTCTCCTCCTCCATCTTTTCCTCCTCCTCCTTCTCCTCCTCCTCTCCTCCTCCTCCTCCTCCTCCTCCTCCTCGCCTTCCTCTTCTCCTCTCCTTTTCCTTTTCCTTCTCCTCTCCTCCTCCTCTTCTCCTTCTCCTCCTCCTCCTCTCTTTCTCCCCTCCTTCTCCTCTCCTTCTTCTCCTTCTCCACTCTTCCTCTCCTTCTCTTTCTCCTCTCCTTCTCCTTCTCCTCCTCTCCTCTTTCTCCTCCTCCTCTCCTTCTCCTTCTCCATCTTTTCCCCCTTCTCCTCTCCTTCTCCTCCTCGCCTTCTTCCTCCTTCTCTCCTTCTCATTCTCCATCTTCTCCTCCTCTCCTTCTCCTTCTCCTTCTCCTCCGCTCCTCTCCTCCTTGTCCTCCTCTTCTCTTTCTCCTCCACTCCTCCTCTCCTTCTTCTCCTCCTCGCCTTCTCTTTCTCCTCCTCCTCTCCTTCTCATTCTCCATCTTTTCCTCCTTCTCCTCTCCTCCTTCTCATTCTCCATCTTCTCCTCCTCCTCTCCTTTTCCTTCTCCTTCTCCCCTCCTCTCCTTCTCCTCTCCTCCTCCTCCTCTCCTCCTCCTTCTCCTCCTCTCCATCTCCTTCTTCCTCTCTTCTTTCTTCATCATCACCTCCTCCTCCTCCTCCCCCTCCCACAATCCTGAGGGTTTTGAAGCTGTTCCTCCCTTGGCCTCACTGTGAACGAAAGCAGGAAGGTCTGGATATAGAAGACGTGTGAAGACCCCCCCCCTCTCTTTCTTGCTTCCCCAGGCAGAGACCCCCGCCCCAGAAGCCACGGTGAGCCTCGCCTCCAGCGCTTTCAACCCGCCCAACTACCAGAGCGGGGAAGTCAGTCCTCAGGCCGCTGAACCAGGTGGGGGAATACGCACGGCCCCGTAAGTTGTGGCTTTGGGGGGGCGGGTGTCCGTGGAGGGCTTCTGCGAGGCCAGACGGCCCCGAGAGAGTGGGGTCTCTTGCCCACAGGAGACTTCGTACAGGTGGTCCTCGGCTTACGTCCACGGTTGAGCCCCAGTGAAACCTTTGTCAAGTGAGTTTTGCCCCATTTTACAACATTTTTTGCCACCGTCGTTAAAGCGAATCCTTGCAGTCGTTAAGTTAGCAACACGGCTGTTCAGCGAATCCGGCTTACCCATTGTCAGAAGGTCGCCCAAGGGGAGTCACGTGACCCCTGGGACGTTGCGACCCGTCGTAAATATGGACCAGTTGGCCAAGCATCCGAATTTTGATCCCGTGACTTTGGGGATGCTACCACGGTCGTAAGTGTGAAAAATGGCCGTCAGTCACTTTTTTCCGTGCCGTCGTAACTTTGAACCGTCACTAAACGAACTGTCGTAAATCGAGGACTACCTGCACAGGTCATTGAGAAATTACCTGTGCGTGAGAACAAAATTCAAAGGGATTCTGAATACAGGTAAAGTCCTCGACTTACAACGGTTTGTTTAGTGAGGTAAAGTCCTCGACTTACAACTGTTTAGTGAGGTAAAGTCCTCGACTTACAACAGCTTTGTGTAGTGAGGTAAAGTCCTCGACTTACAACTGTTTAGTGAGGTAAAGTCCTTGACTTACAACAGCTTTGTGTAGTGAGGTAAAGTCCTCGACTTACAACAGCTTTGTGCAGTGAGGCAAAGTCCTCGACTTACAACAGTTCGTTTAGCGACCATTCGAAGTTAGGACGGCCCTGGGAAAAGCGACTTGCGGTTGTTTTCACACTTAACGACCGTTGCAGCGCCACGCGATCCAAATTCAGACACTTGGCAACTGGCTCACACTTAGGACGGTCGCAGTGTCCCGGGCGTCCCCTTTGGCGACCGTCTGACCAGCGAAATCAACAGGGGAAGCCAGATTCACTTAACAACCGTGTGACTAACTTAACAACTGCAGTGATTCGCTTAACGACGGTGGCGAACAAGGGGCTCAAAAAGAGGGCAACTTTTTCCCTTAGCGGTGGAAATTTTGGATTGTTAAGTCGGGGACTACCTATATGTGGGGCTTGTAGTTGGGAGAGAGCTACGTCGCCTGTTTAGAAATCGAGGTTGTATAGCCTCCTCGAAGCTACTCAGAGTAGATTGTCTAGGGACGTTCTCCGTCGTCCAGGACGTGGTTGTCCCAAAGGTGCTTTTTTCAGGGGGCCACTGGACTTCCTTTATTTTTCCTCGAAGACGTTTCGCTTCTCATCCCAGAAGCTTCTTCAGGTTCTGACTGGAGGGTGGGGAATGGAAGGATTTATACTCCTTTGCAGTCACCTGGTCATTTGCCTTCTTGTAGAGCAGGGCTTTTCAACCAGGGGTACGGGGACCACCTGTGGTACATTGGCACCTGGCAGGTGGTACGCGACCATCCTAGAAAAGTGGTAGCGGGGGAGGGGAATGAGCTGAACCGGTGGCAGCACCGCACAAGCCTGAGCGAGAGACGGCTGGAGCTGCAGGGCGGTCAGGGCTCAGCGGAAGCGCCAGGATCAGTGCCGCTTTCCAGCTGATCGGCGCTTCTTCGGGGCTGTCAGGGCTCAGCGGAAGCGCCAGGATCAGCGCCAGGCTCCAGCTGGAAAGCAGCACTGATCCTGGCGCTTCTGCTGAGCCCAGAAGAAGCACCGATCAGCTGGAATATTGCAGCCTCTCCAGGGTCTTGTGATTTACATTCAGATGCTTGGCAACTGATTCATATTTATGACGGTCACCGTGTCCCAGGGTCATGTGAAGTGACCAAAACCTGCTGCAACCACCCAGCAGACAGGGGGGGGGAATAAAAACCAAACATCCCCCACCCCACCTCCGCTGCCAATCCCCAACAGAAATGCTCACGATGAAAACCTCGGACAGGAGGAAGAGCGCGGCCGGGTGGGCAGGCAGTTGTCTTACTCGGCTGTGCCTTGGGGGGCACTTTTTTCAGGGCCATTGTAACTTCGAACAGTCACTAAGCGACCTGTTGTAAGTCGAGGACTACCTGTACTTTATCACTTTTTCCCTTTTTGGGGGGGGGCTCATCAAGTTTTTGACGCCTTGCTAGGCGACTGGTGGTCCTCGGATGTTGCCATATCCTAAAAGTGGTACAATGGGTGAAAAGGTTGAAAAGCCCTGTTTTAGAGGATTGTTGAGGTCACTTGGAGGTTTATCGGTGTCCTCAGGATCTCCTGAGTCGTGCAAACAGGCGTGGAGCCTTCTTGGAACTGCTGAAAGGACTGTGTGGTAGAATGGAGATAGATGGTGTTGTGTCCCTCCCCCTCTGTTGTGAGAGGGCTGTTCAGTTTTGACCTAGATCAGTGGTTCTCAACCTTTTTAATGCCGCGACCCCAACCGGTCGTAAGTCGAGGACTAAACCGGCCGTAAGTCGAGGACTAAACCGGCCGTAAGTCGAGGACTACCCAACCGGTCGTAAGTCAAGGACTTTCCCTGCCTGGGAGCGCCGCGCATGCGTGGTTCCGCCCCCTGCGCCGACTGAGGCATAGCTGGCAAGCGGCAGAGACGGAACAGGCCGACCACCAGCTGGCCCAGCCCAAGGGAGGTAAGGCACCCGCCGGAAAAGGGGAAAAAATGGCGGACAAAAAAAATGGCGGACAGCCTTGCTTGGCGACCCCCGTGAAATGGTCGATCGACCCCAAATGGGGTCCCGACCCACAGGTTGAGAACCACTGACCTAGATGGCCTCTTTGACCCCTCTTTCAAGCCCGCGGTCCTCTCTGTCCAGAATGTGGACGTTGCTGTCTTCGAAAGAGCGGCCTTAGTCTTTTAAAGGCAGATGGATGGCTGAATCTGGTCTTGCTGGGTTTGTTCCCCTGTGTTTGTGAAGTGGTGGTTTTGTTTCCCCAATGTACAATATCAAAATTGAACAGCCCTCTCTCAACCGAGGGGGAGGGATACGACACCATCTATCTCCAGTCTACCACACAGCCCTTTCAGCAGTTCCAAGAAGGCTCCACAAGCAGGGGTCTTCCAACTTGGCCCTTTCAGGACTTG
>NW_015396999.1:15820-19102 GCF_001527695.2 Protobothrops mucrosquamatus
AAACAGAGTTGGAAGGGACCTTGGAGGTCTTCTAGTCCAACCCCTGCTCAAGCTAGACACCCTATAGCCCTTCAGACAAATGGCTGTCCAGTCTCTTCTTAAAAACCTCCAGTGATGGAGCACCCACAACTTCTGGAGGCAGGTTGTTCCATAGATTAATCGTTCTAACAGTCAAGGAATTTCTCCTTAATTCCTGGTTACTTCTCTCCTTGATTAGTTTCCATCTGTTGTTTCTTGTCTTCTGGTGCTTTGGAGAATAGGTAGACACCCCCCTCTTGTTTATGGCAGTCCCTCAAACATTGGAACTCTGCTATCATGTCACCCTTCGTCCTTCTCTTCATTAAACTAGGGGGTAGATTATAGAAGATACATAATAAACATATGCATGAAAGATAATAGAATGTAGATGAAATAGATGATAGATAATAGATATAAATGAGATAGATGACAGAGAGAGGAGACAAGATAGATAGATAGATAGATAGATAGATAGATAGATAGATAGATAGATAGATAGATAGATAGATAGATAGATAGATAGATAGATAGATAGATAGATAGATAGGTATAGACAGAGCGACAGATATAGATAATAGATAACAGATAGAGGATACATAATAGATATATGTATAATGGAAAATATAGATGAAATAGATGATTGATAATAGACATAAATGGTATAGAATAGATGATAGAAGAGATAGATATAGATAGATAGATAGATAGATAGATAGATAGATAGATAGATAGATAGATAGATAGATAGATAGATAGATAGATACATAGATACATAGATACATAGATACATAGATACATAGATACATAGATACATAGATAGAGATAGATAGATAGATAGATAGATAGATAGATAGATAGATAGATAGATAGATAGATAGATAGAGATAGATAGATAGAGAGAGAGAGAGAGACAGACAGACAGACAGATAGACAGATAAATATAGATAGATAGATAGATAGATAGATAGATAGATAGATAGATAGATAGATAGATAGATAGATAGATAGATAGATAGATGGATGGATGGATGGATGGATGGATGGATGGATGGATGGATGGATGGATGGATGGATGGATGGATGGATGGATGGATAATCTCAGGTCTAAAGAATGCTTATAGGGAACAATTGCTTATGTCATGCACCTCTGAGATCAAATGCACTTGCTTGCAACCACAGGTATAAAAATGCTGGAAAGTTTTGTTTCTGGTCACTTGCTCTGGGAATAAACCCTTAGTGAGCCATTCAGCAGAATTAAATTTATCTCAAACTTTGGTGAATGATTAATTGGGCTAGCACCGCCAGGCAAGGAGCCCCAGCCTTTTGGGATCAATCACTGAAAATAAGATAGCTAACAAATCTAAACCAAAGCATGCCAAATTACTGGACTAAGCTACCGAGATGACATCAGCCTGCAATTCGTAGATCAAAGCTCCATTTCCAGGCAGGGGGTGGCATGTGTGATTGGCATGGTGAGGTCAAGCTGTACTCCCAGGGTTGCTAGGCAACCTATCCTCCCTAATCAGTTTCCCTTTGATCCTTGCAAATCCGCTGTAAGATAAAACTTGTTAAAGTTGGCAGAAGCATTCCTGAGGTGTTGCTTAGTGCAAGCCTGGGAAAAGTTAGCCAAAGTTAGCCTTTCAGCTTGAATGCTGCAAAATAAAGCACAATAATTGTAGGAATAATAGACTGAGAAAAACAAAGGCCCCCTCATAAAACATTTAGCCATTTCTCTCTGCTAAATTAACAAAAGGAAATTGCAAAAGAAGACAGAAAGGTTGTTTCCTTTGTGATTTTTTACAGCGCTATTTTCCCCAATCTGGGTCTTTCCGGTTGTGTTGGACCACAACTCCCATCAACTCCCAATCATTCTGATACAGGATGATGGAATATGTAATACAGCCTGTTTAAAAAGGCCAGGGTGTAAATGGCTGAGTTGGAATTTTTCTGCACTATTTGCTTTGATAAGGACCAAAGTAGGGGTCCTGTTTTTTATTTTATTTTATTTCCTTAATTTACGGTATGTGTAGTATTTAGAGCCCACCCGTCTCACTTACAGAGCAACCGTTTTAACCCTCACGACAGCCTTGTAAGGTGGGCTCGGCCGACCAAGAAAGACAGTCCTGGATACCTATTGTCAGTGTGTAAACAGATGGGGTATTGTGTCTTTATTTTTCATGTTTTTATTCATTTTATTGCAATTTTTTTGTGTGTGAGCTGCCCAGAGTCATTGAGAGTTTGATGGCAAGTTTATTTAAGTAATAGTAATAATAACAACAGACATGTGATACTAGCAGTCATATTAATTGGGCTAGAAACCAGGTGATGGTGAATTCTAGTCCTGTCTTAGCCCATGAAAGCCAGCTGGGTGACTTTGGACCAATCACTGGGAGATGGAGAGTTCTAGTCCTGTCTTAGCCCATGAAAGCCAGCTGGGTGACTTTGGGCCAATCACCGGGAGACGGAGAGTTCTAGTCCCGTCTTAGCCCATGAAAGCCAGCTGGGTGACTTTGGATCAATCACCGGGAGATGGTGAGTTCTAGTCCCGTCTTAGCCCATGAAAGCCAGCTGGGTGACTTTGGATCAATCACCGGGAGACGGTGAGTTCTAGTCCCGTCTTAGCCCATGAAAGCTGGCTGGGTGACTTTGGGCCAATCACCAGGAGACGGTGAGTTCTAGTCCCGTCTTTGCCCATGAAAGCTGGCTGGGTGACTTTGGGCCAATCACCGGGAGACGGAGAGTTCTAGTCCTGTCTTAGCCATTGAAACTATCTGCACCTATTACCAGGAGATGGTGAATTCTAGTTCCACCTTAGCCAAGGTAACTGGCTGGGTGACTTTGGGCCATTCCCTCTCTCTAGCCCAGTCCACCTCATAGGTGTGTTGCTGTGGGAAAGATAGGAAGAGGAAGTAATATTAGGCATGTGAGCCACCTTGAATTGTTTATAAAAATAATAATGGCGGGATATAAATTAATTAATTAATCTCTGGGGTGAAGTACACTGTCTCCAGGGAAAATAGGTAGGGCAAAATTTCTGTGCGCTGTGATTGGATGGTTTTCCTCTCAAACTCTTTCATCTCATTGGTCAAGCTTAGCAAGCGGGTGGGTGAATGAGCCTTGGAGCAAGAACCTGGGCAAAAAGACTGAATGGCATTTATGGTACCTGAGAACCGAAGAGGTAAGATTTGATTGGCTACAACTCCAGACAGCCTTCTTATTGGTCCATCCTCCCAAAAGAAGCCGGGATGACAGTAGGTGTTGGGC
>NW_015396999.1:24031-25559 GCF_001527695.2 Protobothrops mucrosquamatus
AAAGCAAGAACATCCGATCTTAGCAGTGTTGACAATATGATAGATAATAGTAGATGAAATAGATAGATAATAGTCATAAATGAGATATATGAGAGAGAAGAGATAGATAGATAGATAGGATAGATAAATGATAGATAAATGATAGATAAATAGGAGAGAGAGAGAGAGAGAGAGAGAGAGAGAGAGAGAGAGAGAGAGATGGATAGATAGATAGACAGGTAGACAGACATAGACAGACAGACATAGACAGACAGACAGACAGACAGACAGCATAGGACAGGAATAGAATAGAATAGAATAGAATAGAACAGAATAAGAAATAGAATAGAATAGAATAGAAAGAACAGAACAGAACAGAATAGAATAAGAAATAGAATGGAATATAGAATAGAATAGAATAGAATAGAATAAAGAATAGAATAGAATAGAATAGAATAGAATAGAATAGAATAGAATAGAATAAATTCAGAATAGAACAGAATAGAAAACAGAAAAAAACAGAAAAAATAACAGAACAGAACAGAATAGAAAATGCGTTCCTTTGTCACAAAAGTCTTCATTGCAAAGGGGTTACAAGAGGGGTCCTCTCCCCCCACCCCGTCCCCGCATATCCATTTCCAAAATTTCTTCCAGCTTCCCAACTGCTTCCCTCTCTCACTTTGCAGCTCCACTGCTTGCATTCCTTGCTTCCTTCATTACAGTTTTGCCTTCTCTCTTCCACCCCCCCCCCCCAGAATCCGTGGAGGAAGCCAGAGTGCCAGAGCCATGGGTGTCCTTGGGACTGTCGCCTCCCACACGGTAAAGAACGGGGCTTGGGGACTTCTCCTGGATGCTCCCAGTTGGGCTGTGGGTGGGCAGTGGGTGGGGGCAGGGTCAAAGGGGGGGGTAGAATGGTGGAGAATAGGCAGAGAGAAAAAATTGAAAAGGGAAAGAATTGAGCCAGGAGGCTTTTCAGGAGATTCTCCCCCCCCCCTCCTTGGAGTTGCACGATCACTTCCTGGTTTTGCTGCTGGTCAAACAATTGCAGTGGGCTTCTTGGATTTCAAAAACTTGTCCAGGAAAGTGAGGAATAAATAGCAGAGAATATTTGTGGCTCAGGGCTAAACTGTGCTCTCTCAAGTTGGTTATTTTCTTGCAGACGTTTCATGACCCAACTAACTAACACCATCAGTGTTAGAAGGGAGTGGGGGGTTTGCTCTCCCTTCCAGCACTGATGATATTACCCAGTTGGGTCATGAAACCTCTGCAAGGAAGAAACCAAGCTCAGAGAGCACCAAGGGCCACATAGTTCTGCTCTTCTTCCTCCTCCTCCTCCTCCTCCTCCTCCTCTCTGTTTATCTCCCTCCATTCTTGCACTGGTGATGTTCCCTAGTTGGGTCTTGAAACATCTGCAAGAAAAAAAACAACAAGCTCAGAGAGCACCAAGGACCCCACAATTCTTCTTCTTCTTCTTCTTCTTCTTCTTCTTCTTCTTCTTCTTCTTCTTCTTCTTCTTCTTCTTCTTCTTCTTCTTCTTCTTCTTCTTCTT
>NW_015396999.1:27901-31732 GCF_001527695.2 Protobothrops mucrosquamatus
AGGACTTGTGAACTCCACAAGTCATAAAAGGGCCAAGTTTGAAGACCCCCAGACTAGATACAGAGTTTCTCAACCTTGGCAGCTTGAAGACGGGTGGACTTCAACTCCCAGAATTCCTCAGCCAGGTGGGAGTTGAAGTCCAACAAGTTATCAAAGGGCCAAGTTTGAAGACCCCTGCTTGTGGAGATAAAACGAAACAGAAATAAAGTCTGCCTTTTTTTTTTTTTTGCCCTCCCTTTCCCACAGGTCTCCTTTCCCCTCCCCCTTACCTTTCTCTCCCATGACTTACTTTTGCCTTTGGGCATTTGATTTTATAAGCTAAGAAAATTGATTCACTTGGAAGAAATAAAATGTGCTTTTCATTTTTTTAATTATTATTATTATCTTTATTTTTCGGGGGGGGGGACAGGACTGTGGAGGAGACCGTAACTGCGAAAGAAATGGGGCTGATCTTGAGAGAAGAGGGGCAGCCTTCTGTCAGCGTTCCTCTGCAGCCTTTGGGTGAGTGGGGGGGGGGTCTGCGGGCAAAGGGCATGATGATCCGGGGTGCCCCCTTCCTCACTTTCGCTTGACTCAAAGAAGGCCCGTTTCTGGGTGGAAAAAAAAACACAAAAAAAGAAGGCGGTCCTCAGCTTACGACCACAATTTCCATGGCTAAGCAAGGCAGTCGTGAAGTGAGAGATGCCCATTTTTTTAGAATCGGAGTCAGAATCAGAACAGAGCTGGAAGGGACCTTGGAGGTCTTCTAGTCTGACAACTGCTTGAGCAAGGGGCTGGACTAGAAGACCTCCCAGGTCCCTTCCAGCTCTATTCTGATTGATGATTGATTGATTGATTGATTGATTGATTGTTTGATTGTTTGATTGATTGATTGAAATGGTCTAGGGTCTCCTGCTTGAGCAGGGGGCTGGACTAGACGACCTCCCAGGTGCCTTCCAGCTCTATTCTGATTGATGATTGATTGATTGATTGATTGATTGATTGATTGATTGAAATGGTCTAGGCGGGTCTCCTGCTTGAGCAGGGGGCTGGACTAGAAGACCTCCAAGATCCCTTCCAGCTCTATTCTGATTGATTGATTGATTGATTGATTGATGATTGATTGTTTGATTGTTTGATTGATTGATTGAAATGGTCTAGGGTCTCCTGCTTGAGCAGGGGGCTGGACTAGACGACCTCCCAGGTGCCTTCCAGCTCTATTCTGATTGATGATTGATTGATTGATTGATTGATTGATTGAAATGGTCTAGGGTCTCCTGCCTGAGCAGGGGGCTGGACTAGAAGACCTCCAAGGTCCCTTCCAGCTCTATTCTGATTGATGATTGATTGATTGATTGATTGATTGATTGAAATGGTCTAGAGAGTCTCCTGCTTGAGCAGGGGGCTGGACTAGAAGACCTCCAAGGTCCCTTCCAGCTCTATTCTGATTGATTATTGATTGATTGATCAATTGAAATGGTCTAGGCGGGTCTCCTGCCTGAGCAGGGGGCTGGACTAGAAGACCTCCAAGGTCCCTTCCAGCTCTATTCTGATTGATTGATTGATTGATGAGTGATTGATTGATTGATTGAAATGGTCTAGGGTCTCCTGCTTGATCTGGGGGCTGGACTAGAAGACCTCCAAGGTCCCTTCCCGCTCTCTTCCGATCGACCGATCGCAAGTGGAGGACTACCCGTACAACATCATGCAGAATAAAACCTGCAAACAGCTGTTCAGATTCGGCCGAGGTGCCAAGGGAAAAAAAAAACACTTAATTAAGCCTGAGCTATTTCCCCCCCCCCTTCGGCCTTTAATCTTTCCTCTTTTCCTGGGTGGGGGGGTGTTCAGAAAAATGGGCTCGTTTTTCCAGATGCCTCCTGGCCTTCATCCCTCTCCTTATCTTTAGAGATTACTCCTCCAGGAGAAGAACCCAGGTTCCCACCGACTCCCCCGTCGCCCAGGGCCAGGGCCAAGAGGGAGCCACCTGCCCCGTTGAGTCCCGAGGTGAGAGCAAAGGAGGAGGGCGGGGAGGGTCCCTCTCCCACTCCACGGCTGCCCCCAGGGAGGGTACAAACCCTTCAAGGTCAGCCCAGAAATTCTCAGGTGGTGTTTTATCATTTTTTTCCTCCCCAGCTCCGACTTCCCGAGTACGAGCCGTCGCCGCAACGCCCCTCCAAGCGCCGAAGGCAGCTGCGTTTTATGGACGTGGTGACCCAGATTTCCCGGGAGGATTTCCAGAAACAGATCTCAAATCCCCGCATCCAGTGTCAGCCCCTGGTAGACATTTGAGGCGGGGAGATGTCTAGGGCAGGGCTTTTCAACCAGGGGTACGGGGACCCCCTGTGGTACATGGGCACCTGGCAGGTGGTACGCGACCATCCTAGAAAAGTGGTAGCGGTGGAGGGGAATGAGCTGAACCGGTGGCAGCACCGCACAAGCCTGAGCGAGAGACGGCTGGAGCTGCAGGGCTGTCAGGGCTCAGCGGAAGCGCCAGGATCAGTGCCGCTTTCCAGCTGATCGGCGCTTCTTCGGGGCTCTCAAGGCTCAGCGGAAGCGCCAGGATCAGCGCCAGGATCCAGCTGGAGCTCAGCGCTGATCCTGACACTTCTGCTGAGCCCTGAAGAAGCGCCCATCAGCTGGAATGTTGCAGCCTCTCCAGGGTCTTGTGATTTACATTCAGATGCTTGGCAACTGATTCATATTTATGACGGTCACAGTGTCCCAGGGTCAGGTGAAGCGACCAAAACCTGCTGCAACCACCCAGCAGACGGGGGGAATAAAAACCAAACACACACACACCCCTCCACCTCACCCCCGCTGCCAATCCCCAACAGAAATGCTCACAACAATGGAAACCTCAGACAGGAGGAAGAGCGCCGCCAGGCGGGCAGGCAGGTGTCTTGCTCGGCTGTGGCTTGGGGGGGGGGGCACTTTTTTCAGGGCCATTGTAACTTCGAACAGTCACTAAGCGAGCTGTTGTAAGTCGAGGACTGCCTGTACTTTATCACCTTTTTTTCCTTTTTTTTTTTTTTTAAAAGGAGTCGGTACTCCTGCCAGCAAAGCGACTGAAGACTCCAGCCGAACTGTTGAGTAACCCAACCTACGGTAACTACACCTCCCCGTATCTGCCCTTCCCCAGGTTGTTCCTGTTCCCTTCTCCTCCCTGGCTCGTCTCGCATCAGCGACCCAGAACAAAGCAGGACCTGAGCTGACCGATGGCCACTTTGTGTTACTTTGGCCTGCGAGGAGAGAAAATTCACTTTTATCCAGCCTGCTGGATACGCCAGCCATGGAACCCTTGGACTGACAATAAGGAGAATATTGGTAGCTCAGGGATGAAATGAGGGCTTCTTGGTGCTGTCTGAGCTTGGTGGTTTTCTGGCAGACGTTTCATGACCCAGCTAGGGAACATCATCAGTGCTAGAAGGGAGTGTGGGACGAGGAGGACGCCGCCTGTGGGGTCCTTAGTGCTCTCTAAGCTTGATTGCTTGCTTGCAGACGTCTCATTACCAAACTAGGGAATAATCATCAGTGCTAGAAGGGAGTGTGGGAAGAGGAGGAGGAGGAGGAGGAGGAGGTGGGGTGGGGAGGAGCAGGAAGAGGATGACGGCTGAGGGGTCCTGGGTGCTCTCGTGGTTGTTTTCTTGCAGACATTTCATGACCCAACTAGGGAACATCATTAGAAGGGAAAGGAGGAGGAGGAGGAGGATGACTGTGGGGTCCTTGATGCTCTCTGAGCTGGGTGGTTTTCTTGCAGACGCTTCATCACCCAATTAGATAATATCATTGGTGCTAGAAGGGAATGTGGTATGTGGAGAGGAAGAGGAAGAGGAGGAGGAGGAGGAGGGGGGG
>NW_015396999.1:36138-39140 GCF_001527695.2 Protobothrops mucrosquamatus
TAATAATAATAATAATAATAATAATAATAAAGATGATTTCAAGGCCCGGAGACGAAAACGTAGGAAGAAGAACGGTTGCCGGATTTGGGAACGGCCGGTCTAGAGAAAAAAAAGGACTTAGGGCGGGACATGATAGCGGTGTTCCAGTATTTGGGGGGGCTGCCCCCCAAAAGAGGGGGGTGTCAAATTATTCTCCAAAGCGCCTGAGGGCAGGAGAAAGAAGCAACGGATGGAAACTGACCGAGGAGAGAAGCAACCTGGAATTAAGGAGAAACTTCCTGACAGGGAGGACAATTAACCAGTGGAACAACTTGCCACCGGAAGTTGTAGGTGCTTCATTACCGGAGGTTTTCAAGAAGAGGCTGGACAGCCCCTTGTCTGAAAGGGTACAGGGTTTCCTGCCTGGCCAGGGGGTTGGACTAGATGACCTCCGAGGCCCCTTCCAGCTCCGAATCTGTGATTGACAGCAATCAGGGCAATGGTTTGCCCTCCAGAAGCTGTGGGTGCTCCATCGCTGGAGGCTTTGAAGAAGAGACCAGACAGCCACTTGTCTGAAAGGGGTATGGGGTTGGACTAGAGGACCTCCGGGACCCCCTCCCAGCTCTTATCCTGGTGGGTGGATCTGACGCTTCCTTCCCTCCCCAACAGGATTCTCCTAGAACTGGAAAATGGGATCTTACCGGTGGTGCCGGAACTCCCGGAGATAAGCTTTGAGTTGCCGCTGGAGAAGGACGTGATCACCTTGGGCTACGTCCGCAGGTGAGGGGAGACACCCCCCCCGGGGCCCTGGCAGCCCCCCCCCCCCAACTTGGAAAGGAGGAATTCCTCCCCTTGGCCCAAAATGCTTTTTTTCCTTCTGCTTCAAGAGAGTGGCTTCTTTTAAAAATGGGGAAAAAAAGAGTTTTCTGTCTTTTCTGAAGAGGAAGCTGTTAAGGGGGTCTAGGAAGGGGTGGGGGAGAGAGAGGGTGGAGGAATCCTTCCCTGTCTCTTCCCTCTCTTTTCCTCCCTCCCCCTCCTCTCCTTCCCTTCTTTCCTCCCTCCCTCCTTCTTCCCTTCTTTGCTTCTTTTACCTCCCTCCCTTCCTCCCCTCCCTTCCCCTTTCCCTCCCCCTCTTCTCCTTCCATTCCTTCCTTCCTCCCTTCCCTCCCCTTCATTGCTTCCCTTTTACCTTCCTCCCTTTTCCTCCCTCCTCTCCCCCTCCTCTTCCTTTCTCTTCCTGCTCTTTCCTTCCTTCCTTCCAACCCTCCCTCCCTCCATTCCTTCCTTCCCTCCCTCTTCTTCATTGCTTTCCTTTTACCTTCCTTCCCTCCCCCTCCTTTCCCTCTCCCTTCCTTTTTCCCTTCCCTCCCTCCCTCCCTCCTTCCATTCATTGTTTCCCTTTTACCTCCCTACCTCCCTCTTCCTCCCTCCCGTCCCCCTCCTCTTCCTCTTCCTGCTCCCTCCCTCCTTCTCTTTCTTTCTTTCTTTCTTCTTTCCTTCCTTCCTCCCTCCCTCCCTCCCTCCCTTCTTTCTTTCTCTTTGTCCTCCTCCCCTCTTCTGTCCCAAGGCCCAAACCCCCTTTGGCAGGAGGGCCAACGACGTCTCCTCTGACTTTTGCCTGGCAGGTTGGTGGCAGCCAAGCTGGAACAGCTGGAAGAGGTTGATTTCGATCAGCTGGTGCCCCTCACGGCTTCCCGCGCTGTGGCCAGCCGTGTCTTCTACATGTGTCTGGGTGCGTATTTCTCTCGTGATCCCGCCGTGGAGGGCAGCCTGTTTTAACCTCATTTAGGCCGTTCCTTTATTCCCCCCTCCCAGCTTTGCAAGTTACAAGAAAACAATCTCCTAGTCCATCGGAGGTCTCTGCGCCCTGCAGCACAAGGGCTGGGAATTGTGGAACGCGTTATCACAGTGGTTCTCAACCTGTGGGTCGGGACCCCATTTGGGGTCGATCGACCATTTCACGGGGGTCGCCAAGCAAGGCTGTCCGCCATTTTTTTTCTCCACCATTTTTTCCCCCCTTTTCCGGCGGGTGCCTTACCTCCCTTGGGCTGGGCCAGCTGGTGGTCGGCCTGCTCCGTCTCTGCCGCTTGCCAGCTACGCCTCGGCCTGCGCAGGGGGCGGAACCACGCATGCGCGGCGCTCCTGGGCAGGGAAAGTCCTCGACTTACGACCGGTTGGGTAGTCCTCGACTTACGACCGGTTTAGTCCTCGACTTACGACTGGTTTAGTCCTCGACTTACGACCAGTTTAGTCCTCGACTTACGACCGGTTGGGGTCACGGCATTAAAAAGGTTGAGAACCACTGCGTTATCACATTCCTGACCGCCAACTTGCAAACCTAGGTCAAGCCTTTTGTTTGGGAGGCGAATGCGTGAAAAAAATCTTTAAAACACAGGCGGTCCTTGACGCACGGCCGTAATTCAGCTGGGAAGTACGGACGTAAAAGTTGTGCCGGTCATTAAGCGGCTCGCGATTTTACAGCTGTGACTTGGATCACTAAGGTCCTTAAGCGAGCACTGTTAGTTGTTAAGCGAATCCATTTTACCCAATGGGCCTTTTCCGCTGGAAACCGGAATAAACACCGATTTCTGGCCAAAAAAATAAAAAAAGTCATAAATTATACTCCTGTTTCGCTGAGATGCTGCAAATACCCATAAAAAGCAGGCTGGTTGCTGAGCACCGTAAATGCGATCACGTAACTTCAGATCTGGGTCCTAAGTAGCCCTGGGTAGGACGGTCGTAACTCTGAACCGCCGGTCGTGGAGGACTCCCTGTATCCTCCATAGAGCGTCTTTCCTCTCCCTAGTTCTTGCCGCAGCTCAGATCCTGTGCTTGGAACAAAAGGAGGCTTACGGTCCGATCATCATTAAGCCAGGAGCGCGTTTCCCTCACAGTTAGCGGATTCGGACGTGGATCTTGGCTAGCTCGTCAACAAGGGGGTGGGAGCTTCGTCATTCTGACATGGTCCCTTCTTCCCCCCACCCCAAAAAAAACCACCCCAAAACAAAGCTGCCTCCTTGGTG
>NW_015397000.1:0-1356 GCF_001527695.2 Protobothrops mucrosquamatus
TGGCATCAGAACATTTGGGAACTGCAAAGCAAGAGGAAAAGTGCATTCTGATTGGCATCTTAATCTGAATTCAGTTCATCCAGGAATTTAAAAATGTAAGATTTCTTAATCGTCTCTACCAAGTGGTTTGCGATTTGGGTCCATTCAGCTTCTTCACGAGGGATTCTTTGCAATTTCAATGGATTTTCCATATTAGGAAGATAAGATATATTTTCAGCTGAACAAAAATCTCTGTTTTGGCTGGACTGGTTCTATTTAAAAAAAGAGAGGCTTTTTACATCAGGGAACACAACAAAAACCACCTCATGAACTTGATGCACTGCAGACTATATTTCATTTTGGTTAGATTGTTCAGTACAGTTTTTTGCCCCAGCCAAAAAACGGAAGGACAGCTGCAATAAAGGATCTGTCAGCAATTTTTTACTACCTTGGATTAAGATCGAAGAGCAGACTTCTAAAAAGTTTGATATACGGGACTCCATTGAGTGCTTTATTTATTTCATTGTTTATTCCATATTTTTATCCTGCTTTTCAGAGACGGCCTGTCTCGCAAGGTGGCTGACATCAATTTAAGATAAAAAAAAAAAGAAGCAAGGGTACGTTTATTCCCAGGGCCTCGTTTGCAGCACTAGAGAGCACTAGAACCCTCTTGAGCATGTCGTGGTTGCCAAAATCAGTTGCAAGGTTTGCTACAATTTGGAAATTGGAAATACGTGAAATTTGAATGCAAGTTCAAATAGGCATTGCTTGCCTAAGGGGGAAAAAATATGATGCTATAAAACTAAAAATGCTCGTTTGTCCTCCTATCCTTGTCCCATCAATTTCATCCCATTGCTCTGGGAATGAACTTTGCATGAGCGACATGCACAGATGCAGAAGGTGCTCCCATCCCAGGAAACCAGTCCTATCAAAGTCTTGGGGTCAACATTGTCTAAAATAATCCAGGAGTCAAGGGTTGGGCAAGGAAGATCATCTTTCCCCAGAGGATGTTCCATATATTCAGGGAATCAGGGTCTCATCTTTCAATCTTGAACTGAGAGCAAGGGGTCATATAATAATAATAATAATAATAATAATAATAATAATAATAATAATAATAATAATAATAATAATAATAATAATAAGAATAAGAAGAAGAAGAAGAAGAAGAAGAAGAAGAGGGCCCCTTTGACCGTTTCGGGCCCGGCGGCGTTCGTGGCCCCTTGGCGTCTTTTCGGCTTTGGGGCTCTTTTGGTGGCCCCGGGACCTTAACGGCCTTTCCATCGGCCTCGGCCAGGTGTCGACTAGGTGCCCGGTTGCTGGACCTGGCCCGCCTTGGCCTAGAGGACAGGGCTCCGGAGGACTTGGAGACCATCT
>NW_015397000.1:4359-7700 GCF_001527695.2 Protobothrops mucrosquamatus
AGAAGAAGAAGAAGAAGAAGAAGAAGAAGAAGAAGAAGAAGAAGAAGAAGAAGAAGAAGAAGAAGAAGAAGAAGAAGAAGAAGAAGAAGAAGAAGAAGAAGAAGAAGAAGAAGAAGAAGAAGAAGAAGAAGAAGAAGAAGAAGAAGAAGAAGAAGAAGAAGAAGAAGAAGAAGAAGAAGAAGAAGAAGAAGAAGTCTGGATAGTGGACGTGGCAGTGCCTGGAGACAGCAGAATAGACGAGAAAGAACTGGAGAAGATAACAAAATACAAAGACCTACAAATAGAAATAGAAAGACTGTGGCAAAAGCAAGCAAGGGTAGTACCAATAGTAATAGGCGCCTTGGATGCAATCCCAAAACAACTGGAGAACCATTTGAACACCATTGGCGTTGACAAATTCGCCATTAGTCAATTGCAAAAGGCAATTGCTTCCATCCTGCGACGATATCTGTAATACCATCAAACATCCACATCTGCCTATCCCAGATCCTTGGTAAGGACTCGATAGGTAGACAAAATGCCAAATCCAGTCTGAACATCTGGCTGACTGTGCGATGATCAATAATAATAATAATAATAATAATAATAATAATAATAATAATAACAACAACAACAACAACAACAATAAAGTTGGTATAGGGTTTCAGGCAGGAAACCCTATACCATTTCAGACAAATGACTGTCCAGTCTCTTCTTAAAAACTTCCAGTGCTGGAGCATTCTAGAGGCAGGTTGTTCCACTGGTTAATTGTTCTAACTGTCAGGAAGTTTCTCCTTAGTTCTAGGTTGCTTCTCTCCTTGATTAGTTTCCATCTGCTGCTTCTTGTCCTGCCTTCAGGTGCCTTGGAGAATAGCTTGAGTCCCTCTTCTTTGTGGCAGCCCCTGAGATCCCCCACTACACACTTCCCTCCATGTAGAAGATGCAGGATGTAGGAAGCCAGGAAATCAGTCCTGGGGTCAAAATTATCTAAGATAGTCCAGGAAACAAAGGATAAAGGAAGGAAGATAGCACAGCACTCAGGTTAGAAATACCAAGGCACTTCTGGGTTGAAAGGAATGACATCACCATGGCCCAGGGAATGTCCATGGCAGGAGCTGGAGTGAAGGACGGGAGCTCAACCTCATCCCACAGCAGCACTCGGGTCTCGAACGCGGTCTTGCTAACTTCCAATTCTGTGTCCTAGCCATGCAAACTACCTTGCTCCTTGGCCAGGAAGATAATCTTTATGAAAGTTGATATATTCAGGGAATCAGGGTCTTGGATTTCAGTCTTGGGGTTCAAAGTTGTTGCTGAATGAAGTCTGTTTCCAGAAATTAACTCCAGCTCTTATAAAGTCTTCAAATGCTGGATCAGCTTATGTTCATTAGTGGGCCTCAAACTGGGAGACTGTTTCTATTCCTACTTTACGCATGAAGGCAGCTGGGTGATCCTGGGACAGTCCCGTTCTCTCAGTCCTAGGAAGGAGGCAATGGCAAAACACATCTGAAAAACTTGTCAAGAACATTGCAGGCACTTATCCAGGCAATAGCCAGGAATCAACACTGACTTGAAGGCCCCAAAATAAATAAGCTTGCTATTCCGATCTAGACTTTCAGCCCTTTGTTTCTCTACTCAGCAGAGGCAGATCTGCCTAGGGCTCAGAAATGGGAAGCGAAACCTGGATAATAGAATAACAGAGTTGGAAGGGACCTTGGAGGTCTTCTAGTTCAACCTCCTGCTCAGGCAGAAAATCCTATACCATTTCAGACAAATGGTTGTCCAATCTCTTCTTAAAAACCTCCAGTGTTGGAGCACCCACAACTTCTGGAGGCAAGTCGTCTCACTGATTGATTGTTTAGGTGTGATAGTATGTTTAGGTGTGTGTTATAGAATGTTTAGGTGTGTGTCATGTATGTGTTTCACTTTGAGAGCCGGCAACTAAATTTCATTTTTGATGTGTGCCGTTATGCCCACAGTAAAAAAATGACAATAAAGCTCATCTCATCTCATCTCATCTCATCTCATCTCATCTCATCTCATCTCATCTCATCATCTTATCTTACTCTCAGGAAATGTCTCTTTAGTTCTTAGTTCTCTCCTTGATTAGTTTCCATCCATTGCTTCTTTTCTTGCCTTCTGGTGCTTTGGAGAATAGGTTGCCCCTCCCCTCGTCTTTGTGGCAATCCCTGGGATATTGGAACACTACTATCATTCCACCTCTCGTCCTTCTTTTCATTAAATTAGTCATATCCAATTCCAGCAACGGTTCTTTATATGTTTTAGCCTCCAGGCCCCTAATCATCTTTGTTACTCTTCTCTGTACTCTTTCTAGAGTCTCAACATCTTTTTTTTTTTTTACATTGTATTGACCAAAACTGGATCAGTACTCCAAGAGTGGACTTACCAAGGCATTATAAAGGATAGTTGGAAGATACTCTAGGACTGTTTTTTCCCCAGCCTTCAGGACCTGATCCAAGCCCTGGCTTACAGCAAGCATTACCAGTTCCTTGTTCTCATCCTCTGATACTTCTACCTCATGATAGATGAACACTTGAGCTGTGTTTCATGGCTCTTTTACACTCACTTGAGGCTTCCAAGCTGTTTCTAGACTGATTCAGAGGGTGATACCCTTCCAGGATGGAATGAAACAACTCTCCATGGCTAACTCACTCCAGCCAGCTCACCTTGGCTGATCGCCATGGGACAATTTAACAATTCAATTTAATTATTTAAAATAAATAAAAAAACATGTTAATATTTGACATTCACATTTCATTCTGCCCTTCCTTTTTCATCCTTTCCTTAATGATTCTATCCCACTATTTCTTTGATATTAGTGTAACTCCTGTCCCGCAGCAAATTGTCCTGCAGCGAGCTGACCATGGCAAGCTGGTTGTGGTGAGCTGGCCGTGGCAAGTTGACCATGGCAAGTGGCCATAGACCCCTTCCAGGAGCAGTCTGGGAATGGTTTCCCAGGAGTTCATCCCACCATCTGGAAGTAAGTAATGAGAGCTCAGCGCCATCCAGGCAAAGCTACATATGCAAATATTGGACACACAAAACCCCTTGGCCGGGATTTAGAAAAAGAAGGAATCCGTGTGAAGGCAAACATTCCAAAATTCCATCCATGGTCTAGGTAGGAGGTGAAGCCAAGGGACTCCCACACACCTTTGGAATAACTTCTAAATAATCCTTGTTTTTCCCAACACCTTGTTTACAACAGCACTAGACTACAAGCAGAGTCTGCAAAGGAGTTGTTGCATTTGAAGTGTGCCTGCTTCTCAGGCCTAGTGACCTTGTACCTGGCCCAAGTTTTAAGGTTCCTGAGATGGGGACTTTCCTTAACGTAGTCCAAGTCTAGT
>NW_015397001.1:0-1472 GCF_001527695.2 Protobothrops mucrosquamatus
CACCTCATTCCCTGTCATCCCCTTCTTCTATTGCCCTCAATCTTTCCCAGCATTAGGCTCTTCTCCAGTGAGTCCTTCCTTCTCATTAGGTGGCCAAAGTACTTGAGTTTCAATTTCAGGATCTGGCCTTCTAAAGAGCAGTCAGGGTTGATCTCCTCTAGGACTGACTGGTTTGATCGCCTTGCAGTCCAGGGGACTCGCAGGAGTCTTCTCCAGCACCATAGTTCAAAGGCCTCCATTCTTTGGCGCTCAGCCTTTCTTATGGTCCAACTTTCACATCCATACATTGCAACTGGGATGCACTTTTGTTGGCAGGGTGATGTCTCTGCTTTTTAGTATGCTGTCTAGATTTGCCATAGCTTTCCCCCCCAACTTTTACTTACATAAAAAAACCATAACCTGCACAATTTTGATCTTTGTAAGTATAAATATGTCACAGTATTTGAATATCGTTTCCAAGATCTTCCCTGCTACCTACCAAGTGCTAATCTATGGCATATTCCTTGTTGATTCCCTGATCCTAAAAGTCTATCCATTTCTTATTATCCATTCTATGGTTCACTGCTGTTCCTTTTGTCATTAAGTTGGACACTTGCACGGTCATGTGGCCAGCATGACTATGCACCGGGGCACATGGAATGCTGTTATCTGCCCACTGAAATAGCACCTATTTAGCTACTTGTAGTTGCGTGTTTTCAGACTGCTAGGTTGGCAGGAGCTGGGGCGAGTAACGGAAGCTCACTCCATCATGCGGAGTTTGAATCTCAAACCTGACTGTCAACTTTCCAGTTGACAAGCTCAGCGTCTTTAATCGCTGAGCCATCGCGCACCCCCCAAAAAAGTGCTTAATCCATGGTATTTATGACTGGTCCAAAATCAATAAAAGAAGGTGGCCAAGGATAAGCTGGAACTTATATCTTCCTAACTGTAGTCCTTACCTACCACACTACATTGGTGCTCTCCCATACTTTATTAAAAACAGCCTTGTGTGACTAGGGGATTTTCTCTTGTTCCTTTGTTCTGTTTTTTTAGGTGATCCCTTCTTTCACCATTCTGCTACCTGTAGGCATATGTACATATCATATGGTACCAAAGGAGTATAGGAATAAGTAAGTGCCATGATCATCTGCAAGAGGGCTTCAGGGCACAAACCCATGGAGTCATAGCTGCAAGCTTCAGCAGTCCTCCTTATGCACATATGTAAAATGAGAGCATAAATGTGTATGCTGGAATGAAAAGCTATGACAAGTTACTGAAAGAAAAAAGAATGTCTATGGTTTATTTATTTATTTATTTATTATTTTAATTTGTATACCGCCCTTCTCCCATAGGACTCAGGGCGGTTCACAGCATATTAAAAACAAATAATAAACACAAAATACAAAAAATTACAAAATACAAAAATACAGAAAATAAACCCCGATAAAAGCCGAATTAAAACCAAATATTACAAGCTGTGTTTCCAATTAAAA
>NW_015397001.1:4643-7403 GCF_001527695.2 Protobothrops mucrosquamatus
TAAACCCCGATAAAAGCCGAATTAAAACCAAATATTACAAGCTGTGTTTCCAATTAAAATACTTTTAAAATTATCCCTGCCTAAAATCCTCCCTAGGTCAGGCCCGCTTGCTGAAAAAGCCATGTCTTGAGGGCGCGGCGGAAAGTAAGGAGATCCGGAATCATCCGGATCTCGGGGGGTAGTTCATTCCAGAGGGTGGTTCTACATCTGTGTGTTTGTTTCACTTTGGAAAATGCTGCATGCTGTTCTTAGGAATGTCAATCTTCTACATTCACATTTACTGGGCTTGAACAGTTACAGAGAGGTCAACCTACAGTCTGGTCCACTATTAGCACTTACTGATTCAATGCCCATACCTGGCACTGGGGTCTAGGGGTCTATTAAGGTGGTTGTTCTAATGGTTGATTTTATTAGATGACAAAGGGAGGAAATGATTAGGCAACAACAACAGGATGAAGACCCACAATACAACCCAGAAGGGAAGGGAAGTCTTGAGACAAAGACCAGCTGAGTGGCTGGGTTAGGAATCTTTACTTAACAGAAGAATGGCAAGTATTCCAGCTGCTTATTGAATTTTTTTATCACCCTGGCAACAAGAAAGAAAGAAGCAGAAAAAGACTATTATTACAAATATGAAATTGTTCAGAAGCCATGGAATAAAGGAGAACCACTGTTTCATTGTGGATGATGTAACACAGCCCAGGCAAGGAAAAATGCAAACCAGGTGGATGTTTAATGTAAGCATGATACCACCTCCACCACCATTTTCCCTTCAACTCAGAAAAAAGGAAAACCACCGCTATTGAATGTCACCTGAAAAATGCCTCTGGATGCAAAGTCTCATCAAAGATAGACTAGTGATCCTTTTGGACTGGCCTACATAAAGCAAAAATATAGATGACCAAACTGAATCTTACTCCAGTACTAGCAATGAGACAATGTTTTCTGCCATACTCAAAGGCAGACAACAGAATTACAGAGTTGGAAGAGACTTTGGAGATCTTCTAGTCCAACTCCCTGCTCAAGCAGAAAACCCTATATCTTTTCAGACAAATGGTTGTCCTGTCTCTTCTTAAGGACCCACAACTTCTGAAGGCAAACCGTTCCACTGATTAATTGTTCTCATCTGCCACTCTATGGATCAGCACTCTCCCTGCCCCTCTGTCTTGCACCACCTCCCTCAGATCCACCATAGTCATCCTGGTGTCATCCTTCATAGTGTCCAGCCTGCAAGTACTATACATTGTTCACACTGACAGGAAATTTCTCCTTAGTTTTAGGTGGTTTCTCTCCTTGATTAGTTTTCATCCATTGCTTCTTTTTCTGCTATCAGGTGCTTTGGAAAACAGGTTGACCCCCTTTTCTTTGCGACAGCCCCTTAGAGATTGGAACACAGTTATAATGTCACTCCTAGTCCTTCTTTTCACTAAACTAGACATGCCCAATTACTGCAACTGGTCTTCCTATGTTTTAGCCCCCAGTCCCCTAATCATCTTTGTTGCTCTTCTCTGCCCTCTTTCTAGAGCCTCCACATCTTTTTTATATCATGATGACCATGACCAAAAGCCAAAAGACAAATGCAGCTAGATTTCCCTTAACCATCAGCATTAGTTTTGCTATGGTTTTCCTCTAGAAGTAACCCCCCACCCAAAGAAAATCAACTTCTAAAGTAATTTAGGTTGAAGTTGTTTCACATTCTAAATCAGTAATGGTGAACCTTTTAGAGACCGAGTGCCCAAAAACTGCCCCGCCTCCCCACCCACTCCCGCTTTGCGCCCTGCTCACCCACATGGCCACCCACCACCTCCACAGTCCACCACAGCAGATTGCCCAGGCAACCCAGCAGCGCCATGGCGACCACACCCTCCGCCCATGCCCCGCAGCATCATCTGCGTGTGATAGGGTGCGAGGGCAGAGTCTTGTCCCTGCTGCCTGGCTGCCATGTCCTTGGCTGTGCTGCTCTGTGCAGACTGCACTTGGGGGCAACTCTCCTCTGGGGGGGCTGCTGGTGAGGAGGAGGGGGCCGCAGGGGGAGGTGGGGCTGGGGCAATGGTGCACATGCCCACAGAAAGGGTTCTGAGTGCCACCTCTGGCACGTGTGCCATAGGTTCGCCACCACTGTTTTAAATGTTTTCTAGACTGTTACTGCATCTGTGTTTTCGTTAAAACCTCCCATTCTAAAAATGAAGCTATCAAGACAGCATGTTTCCATATCTGGCATGAGTTCAGAGGCTGAACCTGCTTTGGAGCTTGTGTATGAACCTTCAAACTGGTGTGGTTAGTTTACAATGTAGTGTTTTCAGCCAACATGGAAAAATGAAAAGTCTAATATTTATTTGTACAGTTTATTAATCACCTATCTTACAGTGCTTAATGAGTGGCTTAATATAACCCAATCTCTACAAAATAGAACAGAGCATTGAAATGAAATAATTTATGCTATCTTCTAATTTAGAGCTTTATTTACAATCTGAAAAAGAATTACTAAATTTTTAAGTATCTATACATTTATTTGTGTCCAAAAATATGTTTTTCTAGTACATTTCTAGAATTCTTTTTTATTATTATTATTATTACTTACATTGTCTTTATTCTGATAGTAAATTTGGTCAGAGGAGGATGGAAGTTAACTATCTGGAAGGGCAATCTCGTTTATTTTTTCTTGATGAAAGGAAGGAAGCTGTTTCTAATTATTTTACATATCCTATGAGTTGAAAGGTGGGATATAAATGAGTTTACTTACCCTATGGATTGAAATAT
>NW_015397001.1:10485-12342 GCF_001527695.2 Protobothrops mucrosquamatus
TTCTCGGATCCGAGCGACTTTGTCATGCAGATATTGCGCAAAGTCCTCGGCCCTCCCCTCCAGGGGATCCCCCCCTCCCTCAATTGAAGGAGAGAGCGGGTCACCCTGAAGAGGGAGGCCGGGCGGTTATCTGATGACGCAATGAGGGTGGAGTAGTAATTAGACCTCGCCACCCTCATCGCCACAAGGTAGGATCTAAAATGTATCCTTACCTGTGCTCGGTCGGATTCGGTTCAGCTAGCCCTCCAACTGCTCTCTAGGCGTCTTTTCCGGCGTTTCATCTCTCTCAGCTCCTCTGTAAACCAAGGGGCCAGTTGAGATCTGCGCCGGGTCAGAGGCCGCAAAGGCACGACTCTTCAGGATGGGGTTACTCAGAGTTATTTGCCATTTTAGTGGATCTTGGTAGGGCAAAATTGAGAATGCCTGGCTTAGCAATTCTGGGGTCCCATGGAGGGTGCATTTTGGGGGAGCCAATGCCATAATAAACAACATGGTGCTGTTGAAACATGAGCGAAGTTTGTTTTTGATTGGGAGCCACCCAGAGTTTGTTATAAGATGGGTGGCTATATAAATGTTTTAAATAAATAAAGTCTTATCTCATACATGGACTGAACCATCATCATCATCATCATCATCATCATCATCATCATCATCATGATAAAGTTGGAAGGGACCTTGGATGTCATCTAGTCCAACCTCCTGCTCAGGCAGGAAACCCTATACCATTTCAGACAAATGGCTGTCCAGTCTCTTCTTAAAAACTTCCAGTGTTGGAGCATTCACCACTTCTGGAGGCAGGTTGTTCTGCTGGTTATTGTTCTAACTGTCAGCCATGCTGGCTCAGGAATTCTGGGAGTTGAAGTCCACAAGTCATAAAAGAGCCAAGGTTCCCCACCCCTGGTCTAGGAAGTGAGGGAAGACTCCCAATTCTTTTGCTATATTAAATTTGGCACTTGCACTGCAGTTCTGGTGCACTTTGTTTTCTCCATCATTGGAGTCCTCAGATAGCCATTCAGGTAATTGGTGGGTGCTCCATCACTGGAGGTTTTCAAGAAGAGATTGGACAACCATTTGTCTGAAAGAGTACAGAGTTTCCTGCTTGAGCAGGGGTTGGACCAGAAGACCTCCAAGGTACCTTCCAATTCTGTTATTCTATCAGCCTACTGTTGTTTTGTGAATCAGTTACTTAGTTGGTTAGTTTTGTGAAGTAAACCAACTGTGCTGTATTCAAAACCTATGTTTAAGCCAACACTAGACTCATATTTAAGAAAGTTTATGCTGATCACAGAGACACCAGGGGAACTTCTAAGCCAGTAGTCTCACTCATAACAGCTTGATAATTGAACACTATAGAAGAACATTATAAAATAACCATTGATTACAGACTTAAGAAATGTCTGTTTATCCCATTAAAACTCATCAGGGCAACATGACTTCTCTTACTGTTTAAGGGCTAATAGAAACAGTGAGTTTTGGAAGAATGAGAATTTACCATCGGACCAGAATATAATTACAAAAATTTTAGACTGTACGGAAATGGATAGATTAACATTAGAAATGAAAGAAAAAGATGACTCAGTTTACTTTACAACCTGGGAAAAATTTTATCATTGGTTAGAGACACGTTAGAAGTTTAATGACAGAATATTAATTAATAGATAGTTAGGTGAAAGGATTTATTGAAGTTTGATTTATTATTGTTGATTGTTAGAAATTTTCTTGTTCTTTTCTTCTATCTTTTTCTCTGAGATTTCAATATTATTAATATGTTTGTTTAGCTATTAGGTGGAAATAGTTGTTTTTTAATAATTTATGGTTATGCCTTTATGGTTAAAGCTAAGTTTAAGTGAAAAATAT
>NW_015397002.1:0-2637 GCF_001527695.2 Protobothrops mucrosquamatus
GGTGCTACAGCTATTGTATAAATCTTCTCACGTGCATCATCTTTGCTGATTCTTAATATACAGTACTGTTAAAAGAATCCTTATTAACATGGGGTTATGTTTTCAGATTTCCCAATTTGTACAGTACTATCCTTTTTACCCACATGTTGCTTCTGTGTAGACTAGTGCAACTAACAACAACACCATTTTGTTAGGTGCAGTAAATTAGGGACCATTGAAAAGAGCTGCCAAATTCAAGGCAGAGGCAGTAAATTATTCAAGTCTTTCCAATAGCAGCTAAAATGAGAATATCTCTAGAAAACCTGAAGATCGATCAGGTTGCAAGGAAGAAAATTCTGCTAAGGAAATTAGAGGAGACGAAGTCTGACAACCTTACCAGAATGACTTTGTCACATGAAAGAGCGCAATGGAAATAGTTGTGAAACCTCCTAAATGCTGGGGCTCTGGCTTATTTTCTCCTCTTTTATGCACTCAATTACTTTATAATCTTGTTTACATTCCACCAGAGTAAATGGCATAAATTTAACACTGCCAGGGCACTTAAACACTAGGTGATTACAATGATCTTTTCTTCAATATCAAACTAATGTCAAAAAACAGTCTAGTAAGTATCACACTGGTAGGTTGCAAGAATCTGATCATTTCTTAAAATCTGTCTATACTTCATGTTGGAGGGCAGCTATTGCAGGATGGTAAGAGAGCAATAAGATTCCTCCATCCTATCACATGTTCCTTCCAACTTATCAGAAAATAAGACTGTGGAAGTGACTGAGGATGTGGGGTTTTTTTTGTGAGGAGGGATGTATTAAAATTTTAATTTGCACACTTGCCAGCAATGTTGCTAAAAAAGGCCTGTTCTTGGCTAGTGCTAGGAATATGGCCAGTCCCTATATACAAGTGTTTTTCAGACTTGGCAACTTTAACATATGTTGATTTCGGCTCCCAGAATTCCCTAGCTGGCACTGCTGTACAGTAACAACCCATCGTCATCTCTCTAACACACACAGAAGAGACCAAAAGAAGGAGAAAATAGAGAGGAAAATAAAAATAAGGGAAGGAAAATTGGTGGAGGAGAAAAAGAGCCAATAAGGGCAGAGAGAACTACAGAGAAGGAAAATGTATAGAGTGGTCTTGCAAATGCAGCCTTGAGATCTCTCCTGCCATTTGTATGAGAAAGGAAGGAACATACACTGATAAAAAAAACCTAAAATGAGGTAGATTGAGGATCCTGCTACTAAACCATGGTTTAATATTACATAACCAGCTTATTTAGGTGAAGTTACAGGAAATCACATTGAACACCCGGTCGATTAGTACAGGCACCCCTCAAGGCCGTGTGCTCTTCTCTCTCTTACACCAATGACTGCATCTGTAAGGATCCCTCTGAGGTTTTCAGATGATACAGTAGTCCTGGGTCTCATTTGAGTCGATGATATGGATAGGAGGTTGAACAAACTGGCCCTGGGGTGCAGCCGGAACAATCTGGAGCTGAACATGCTTAAAACTGCAGAGATGAGAGTGGATTTTAGGAAGATCCCACCTACTCTACCACCTCTTACTCTATTTGACAGCATAGTATCAGCAGTAGAATCCTTCAAGTTTCTGGATTCTATAACCTCCCAGAATTTGAAATGGACCCCTAACATTAAATCATCACTAAAAAAAAGCACAACGAAGAATGTTCTTCCTGCACCAACTTAGGAAGTTCAGACTGTCCCAGGAGCTGTTGATACAGAGGAATTACTGAGTCTGTCATCTATAGTTCAATAGCTATCGGGTTTGGTACAGCAACTAAACAGGACAGGTACAGACGCCAAAGGAAAGTTAGAACTGCAGAAAAAACAGTTGCAACCAGCTTGCCTTCCATTGAATATATCTGTATATTTCATGGGTCAGAAGGAGGGCTTATTATTATCTGGCCAATGTCTCTGCCCACAAATAAGGCGTTTTAAAAAAAAATCTGAATATCCTATTTTCCATTCAATGATCATCTCTCCAAAGGTCTGCAACTTTTCTCGATTCCTCTACTTACAAAGGTAAGCCACCATTCCTCCCCATGGAAATATTTTTCTCTGAAATGTAGACAGCCAGAAGCTTGCAGAATAATAAAAAAAATACTGTATACTTAAAAAAAAAACGGTTCCGTCCACCAGCCCCCAAGTGAAAAAATCCAACAAAAGGCATTCTAAAAGTGTATCCAGATAGTGACATAGGAAACAAAAGCCTCTTTTGTGAGGAACAAAGACTCCCCCAAAAGTGGAAGCCTGCATAATAATAGCCATGTTTTGACTGAGTAACCTAGGATCAGAAATCACAATTTGATTTTGGCTTGCTAAAAAAAACCCCAATTTAAGCTAGTCATCATTTCAGACAAAATGACAAGCTAATTAAAAAATTGAAAGAGACGTTTCCCAACTCCTTGTTTCACAGGAGACAAAGGTGTGCTTGAATGTAAGTCTTGTGGCCTGTGTATATATCATTCATTATATTTTCTGTGTAAAAGGGCCCTCCGGTGACATTTCCTATTTGTATATCATATGCTAAGCTCTTGATTATAAATTCCACTGTCTGGTCCTGCCATTATTTCGTAAGAAGAAATAATTCCACTGTCAGTAAAGGCACATGTCCCCAGCCATG
>NW_015397002.1:6408-7699 GCF_001527695.2 Protobothrops mucrosquamatus
CCAGGCAGTGCCGGCTGGCGACCCCAAGGGGGAGGGCCTTCTCTGTGGGAGCTCCCACCCTCTGGAACGAACTGCCCCCAGAGATCAGGGTGATCCCTGATCTCCCTTCCTTCCGCCGCGCCCTCAAGACGTGGTTGTTCCAGCAAGTGGGACTGGCCTAGGGGATTTTATAGGGGTTTTAATTACTTTTAATTGGACACTCTCAAATATTTCGTTTTAATTAAATTTTAACTAGGTGTAATATGTATTTATGTTAGCTTTTTATCATCTGTCAGCCGCCCTGAGTCCGAAAGGAGAAGGGCGGGATATAAATGCAATTAATAAATAAATAAAATAAATAAATAAATAAATAAATAAACTAGGATAATTTTATTCTTCTACTTTTTTCTACTTACAGCAGATCTTTTAGACGAAGTATAGGGACTTTAGGATGCTCCTATATAGCTACTTCTTTCAGTTCCCAATGTTGGAAACAAGTTCATACTCCCCAGCAAATGTTTTCATTGCTGCAGTCCTCTGAGCTCATCAGCATGTTGTTCAGAGAACTAGTGGGAAATTGCAAAAAGGAGTATCTAAACAACACAGAAAATAAAAGCTAATATTGTGAAAAATAATTGATGCTAGATTGATAAAAATGCTGCTAAGAGTTTTCTAGATGTTTTGGACTTAAAATTGTCCAACTGTCCAATATTTTTAGACAAAAATATCTTGGGAGGAAAAGATTATCTGCAAGGATATTTCTCTCTTTCTTTCTTGTTGTTGGTCTTATTGTGTTATTTAGATCTGCCTCCCACCTCTTCTCAATGCCAATATAAATGGGTAGAATAGAACTGAGATGCCAATAACGGAAGTCAGAGTTGACTGCTCAGCACTAAATATGCCATTGATTTGACTCTGCTTAAGGTTGTTATTTATTGTCCAATGGAATAGAAAATTAAGCTTAGCTGCATCGAGAATTTGTGAAAAAGGAGGACAAAGTGGGAAAAACAAAAGACAAATGAAAGAGGGAATACGTACTTTAGGAAATTATATGTCTGGTGCTTGCAACCTTTGCACCAATTATTGCTAAATTATTTATGGCTATTTTCAGATATACCTGTGGGATCGCAAAATCCCGGGATCCTGCGCCTGCAGGATGAACTTATTCCTCTCCAGAGGAATGGACTGGTGATGTACGTTGGCCTAAACCAACGGGCCTCGCTTTAGATCAGGAAACACACGGGCAACATGCTTCTTCAGGTGAGATGGCAGGCAAAGACCCTCAAGCCTCTCCGTGCCTCCCTTTTATTCG
>NW_015397003.1:0-1508 GCF_001527695.2 Protobothrops mucrosquamatus
TCCTTTATATGGAAATAAAGTACTAAACTGTCAGTGGATATTTTTCTTCCTTGGTACAGATGACAGAGATCCAGTTACTAAGGCACTGGTGTGCCAGAAAGCGGAACACACATTTGCAATGATGCCTTGTGGTATCATGGACCAATTTATCTCCGTGATGGGGAAGGAAGGACATGCCTTGCTGATAGACTGCAGGTCATAATGTGGCAATAGTCGTTCTCTTGTAACTTCTTCCATCTACGTAGAGAGATTACATCTCCACACATCAGTTATCTCATTTAACTAGGCTCACAGTATTCAAAAGAGAAGGATAATGTTGCTCTGTAAAAAAAAAAAAAAACTTCCTGTAAAGTATTTCTGGAATAAAATTCTCAAAGGGCATTTAGATAACCCTTCCGCCTTAAGCACTGGGTGAGTTGCTGAGGCTGGGGATAGAGCTAAATCAATATCCTTTAAGTTGATGTTTAAGATCCAATTTTTAATGATTGTGTGAATATTTTTATAGAATATTAGAAATTGTTAGACTATAACACCTACCGAACTCATATCCGTTTTAGAATTCAGAAAGCAGATTTAAAGTTTAAAGCATTGAATCTGTAAAGTTGTTTTATGTGGGCAGTGCACTTTGGTTTATAATGACAGCTCATTTCGGTATTTCTTATGTATAAGTAACTAAACTCAGCAACCACCTTTAGCATCAGTTCATGTGGTCTAGTTATGTCTTCTTGTTATTCAAGGTCCTTGGAAACTCGCCTGGTCCCTTTGACTGACCCAGACTTAGTTGTTCTCATCACCAACTCCAATGTACGACACACTTTGACAGGCAGCGAGTATCCCACACGTCGGCGACAGTGCGAAGAGGCAGCCAAGTTGCTGGGAAAGGCAAGCCTGAGAGAAGCCACCATGTCAGGCTTAGAGGGTAAACATTATTTGGAAAGGGGGGGGGGCGTGTCAGCCTTTAGAACATCTGAAGTTTTGTATCTCTGTTCCAGTGCAAAGGGAGTTGAAACGGAGAGAGGCAATTTACATACTGGGCATATAGGTAGTCCTGCTCCTATAGCACAATTGGGACTCTCAACTCAAATCATTAAGCAAAGCAATTGCTAAGGGAAACAGTGACTGGGCTTATTTATTTATTTATTTATTTATTTATTTTTCATAATTTATATGCCGCCCTTCTCCCCACGGGACTCAGGGCGGCTCACAGCATATTAAAATAACACAACACAAACAACACAACACAACATTTCCCCTATAAAAGCCAATTAAAACCAAATATTTGTAGTCTGTGACATTATTAAAATCATTAAAAAATTATCCCTATTTAAAATTCACCCTAGGTCAGTCCCGCTTGCTGAAAAAGCCATGTCTTGAGGGCGCGGCGGAAGGTTAGGAGATCCGGGATTGTCCGGATCTCGGGGGGTAGCTCGTTCCAGAGGGTGGGGGCACCCACAGAGAAGGCCCTCCCCCTGGGGGTCGCCAGCCGACATTGCTTGGCCGACGGCACC
>NW_015397003.1:5549-7699 GCF_001527695.2 Protobothrops mucrosquamatus
TTCTGGGATTGGCCAGGAGCCCGGTGCTTCTGGGATTGGCCAGGAGCCCGGTGCTTCTGGGATTGGCCAGGAGCCCGGTGCTTCTGGGATTGGCCAGGAGCCAGGTGCTTCTGGGATCGGCCAGGAGCCAGGTGTATCGGACTCCGAAGAGGATACGTCTTGGCTGGATCCACGCCAGCGTCGGAGGGACAAGCGTGCGCAGCAGCGGAAACGCCGTGCCAGAGAATTCAGCTGAGTCACTGGGCCACACCCCACTGGCTATATAAGCAAGGGGTGTGGCGTGTGAAACTTCTGTGACGGACAATTTTGCTGAATATCCTGTTGCAAGCACTCTGGCAATTTCTCCTGGACTTATCGTATGTTTTGCTTTGCATTATCAGTAAAGGCTTGGCAGGCAGCTACGAAGTTGCTGCCAAGTATTCATTTGTATTTGGCTGTGCCGAGCAGTTTTTCAGGCCTCGGCTGACTGGTTGGGGGGTGTGAGTCGGACGGGGGACAGAACAGATCCAGCTACAGCAACTTATAAAACATGATTTGTGTCTTAGTATAATGGGTGATCCAGGTGAGTAGCCACTATTGTTTTTCAAATAGATTATGATGGCACAGTGGTTAGAATGCAGTATTGCAGACTAATTCTGCCCAGAGCCAGGAGTTTGATCCTGACTGGGATCAAGCTTGACTCAGACTTCCATCCTTCCGAGGTCAGTAAAATGAGGATTGTTGGAGGTAATATGCTGACGTTGTAAACTGCCCAGAGAGTGCTGTGGACTATGGGGAGGTGTATTAAGTGCTATTGCTATTGCTATGACTAAAGTAAGACATAACTTATGTTAGGCTTACATCTTGCCCTATTAGCAAATATTTATTTTATTTGTTACAAAATTAAATGGTTTTATTAATTTTATTTAAATCAGCTAGTATATTTGGACAAGTGCTTTTGGATTGTTAAGATTGTTAAGATTATTTCTATTTCCAAAATTTAGATATTCAAAAAATGGTCTGCTTCAGAAAAATGATACATAACTAAAGTGATGAATTTAACAACAAATTTCATGTCCCGGCAGTCCAATTTAATCCACTGAAATGATATACCATCTCCAGAAATAGCTTTGCTTTAAAGATAGAGCGTATTCTTGCTAAAATTCAAACAATGCTCTTTATAATTCTTGACACAAAGGATAATAAGTTACCTTGTTCTTAAAAATGGAATTGACTTGTTTGCAAGTTGACAGTTTTCCAGAATACAGGTGTTACATTTTGAACAAAGAATCTAAATAGATTAAGAGGAATTGTTTCTTGATTACAGGCACTAGTGATTTTATTAATAATACTGCAGTTGGAAAACAATATCAGAACATTTTCCACTAAGGTCAAATTCACCAAAACAGGAGTTATTTATCATTTTACTACATTTTTTATAATTAGTTTTATTTGATTTGTAGTCTCTGATAGATAATCTTTATTTTTATTTTTTTTATTGAAAGTTTTATAAATGTTTTACAATATAATTGCCCCCCTCTCCAACACCCTCCCTCCCCCTCCCCCCTCCCCCCCCACTTCCCAGAGCTAAACACAGGGTTAACAATAGGATAATCATATTCTAACTAACATTAATCAATTACTAGAATAACAAGTCTGTAAAATCCTTTAACTCTCTTTTTAACATAAAATATATTAAGATTAGACACGATAATAATAATATCATATTAATAATTAAAAATAAGGATAAATAAACTGTATAACTGTATAACAACAATAATACTCTAAAATTCACTCAAAAACCAAATGGAACTTTTTGGTCCCATATTTCTTCTCAATATAATCTATCCATCTTCTCCAAACCGAAATATATCTCTCTTGTGAATAATCCTTCACATAAGCAGAAATCTTGGCCATTTCTGCTAAATTTGAGACTTTAAGTGACCATTCTTCTATAGTGGGCAGACGTTCCGTTTTCCAATATTGAGCTACTAGTAGTCTTGCAGCCGTTATAAGATTCAACATCAAATTCATTTCTTTAACATCTAAATCTTCCATAATACCTAACAAAAATATCTGCGGTGTAAACTTTATCTTTTTCTTAAAAACATTTTGAATATTCCACCAAATTTTTATCCAAAATGCTTTTATTTCCCTACATGTCCACCAAA
>NW_015397004.1:0-2059 GCF_001527695.2 Protobothrops mucrosquamatus
GCAGCCCCCCCCAAGCGTCCAGGGACCAGAACAACATCTGATGCCAGACCCCGTTTTCCAGCAGGGCAAAGTCGGAAGGTCCCCGATATGTCTCACCTTCTGTGGAAGGCTGGAAACTGACCGGAACTGAAATGGTGTATAGGGTTTCCTGCCTGAGCAGGGGGTTGGACTAGATGACCTCCAAGGTCCCTTCCAACTAATTATTATTATTATTATTATTATTATTATTATTATTATTATTATTATTACTATTATACTGGAACTTTTTAAGAAGAGACTGGACAGCCATTTGTCTGAAATGGTATATAGAGTTCCCTGCCTGAGGAGGGGGTTGGACTAGATGACCTCCAAGGTCCCTTCCAACATTACTACTACTACTACTACTACTACTACTATTATTATTATTATTATTATTATTATTATTATTATTATTACTACTACTATTATACTGGAAGTTTTTAAGAAGAGACTGGACAGCCCTTTGTCTGAAATGGTGTATAGGGTTTCCTGCCTGAGCAGGGGGTTGGACTAGATGACCTCCAAGGTCCCTTCCAACATTACTACTACTACTATTATTATTATTATTATTATTATTATTAATTATTATTATTATTATTATACTGGAAGTTTTTAAGAAGAGACTGGACAGCCATTTGTCTGAAATGGTGCATAGGGTTTCCTGCCTGAGCAGGGGGTTGGACTAGATGACCTCCAAGGTCCCTTCCAACTATTATTATTATTATTATTATTATTATTATTATTATTATTATTATTATTATTATTATATTGGAAGTTTTTAAGAAGAGACTGGACAGCCATTTGTCTGAAATGGTATATAGAGTTTCCTGCCTGAGGAGGGGGTTGGACTAGATGACCTCCAAGGTCCCTTCCAACATTACTACTACTACTACTATTATTATTATTATTAATTATTATTATTATTATTATTATTATTATTATTATTATTATTATTATTATACTGGAAGTTTTTAAGAAGAGACTGGACAGCCCTTTGTCTGAAATGGTGTATAGGGTTTCCTGCCTGAGCAGGGGGTTGGACTAGATGACCTCCAAGGTCCCTTCCAACATTACTACTACTACTATTATTATTATTATTATTATTAATTATTATTATTATTATTATACTGGAAGTTTTTAAGAAGAGACTGGACAGCCATTTGTCTGAAATGGTGCATAGGGTTTCCTGCCTGAGCAGGGGGTTGGACTAGATGACCTCCAAGGTACCTTCCAATATTATTATTATTATTATTATTATTATTATTATTATTATTATTATTATTATTGATCATCGCACAGTCAGCCAGATGTTCAAACTGGAGTTGGCATTTTGTCTGCCTATCGAGTCCTTATGAAGGACCTGGGATAGGCAGATGTGGATGTTTGATGGTATTACAGATATTGTCACAGGATGGAAGCAGTTTTTATTATTATTATTATTATTATTATTATTATTATTATTATTATTATTATTGTTGTTGTTGTTGTTGTTGTCATCATCATCATCATCATCATCATCATTATTATTATTATTATTATTATTATTATTATCACTATTATTATTATTATTATTACCACAGGATGGTCATTCTGCAAATTCCACTTCTCCAACCTGGAGCCCCCCCCTCGCAAGCAGAGAAAGGTGGGGTGGGGGCTGGTCAGCCATGAAGCTTATCCCTCCCCAGAATCCCTCTAGGCCTCATCTTCCTGGTCTGTAAAATGGGCCGCGTAGCCTCAGTTCTGTCCCTGAATAGCCGGGAAGCCCTTGGTTGTTCCAGCCCTCAAAAAGTTACCCCCTCAAAACAATCTGGCTCCATCTGATCCAACCCCCCCCCGTGTAAAAAAAGGGGGAGGGGCTTCCCATCCCTTTGATTTCTCCCCCCCCCCATCCTTAAGCATGGAGGGGGGGCATTTCACGGGACCCTTGGGCTCCTGATGGGAGCGGAGGGGAGCTTGAGTGGGACTGGGGGGGGCAGCGGAGAGCGGTCCCCACCTCTGAGCCTCATTCAGCCCCCCCCCGCCCGCCCCCCGCCAATCACAC